>NW_019242378.1:393381-393636 GCF_002742605.1 Olea europaea var. sylvestris | reverse complement strand
ACACGGTGTCCCTTTTGGGCCCACAAGTACTTTTTCAAAATGTAGCGACCCTTTTGGATTGAACTCACCATTTTTGTCACATGGTATGAGGGATTTTTACCGTTTGTGGATGAACAAGCACTTACTTATTTGGAACGCTTAGATTGTCGGCGATCGAACAACTTAGTGTGACTTTCGCATACAGTATCCGTTTTGGACCCAAAAGTACTTTTCGAAAATGTAGCAATCCTTTTCGATTGAACTCACCCTTTTTAA
>NW_019242378.1:359679-393290 GCF_002742605.1 Olea europaea var. sylvestris | reverse complement strand
AAGCACTTACTTATTTGGAACGCTTGGATTGTCGACGATCGAACAACTGAGTGTGACTTTCGCATACGGTGTCCGTTTTGGGACCATAAGTACTTTTCCGAAATGTAGCGACCCTTTTGGATTGAGCTCACCCTTTTCGTCACGTTGTATGAGGGATTTTGGCCATTTGTGGACGAACAAGCACTTGCTTATTTGGAATGCTTGCATTGTCGACGATCGAACCACTGAGTGTGACTTTCGCATACGGTGTCCATTTTGGGCCCATAAGCACTTTTTGAAAAAGTAGCGACCCGTTTGGATTGAACTCATCCATATCATCACATCGTATGAGGGATTTCGGCCATTTGTGGTGAACAAGCACTTGCTTATTTGGAAATATTGGGTTGTTGGCGATCGAACAACTGAGTGTGACTTTCGCATACGGCATCCGTTTTGGGCCCATAAGTACTTTTCAGAAGTGTAGCGACCCTTTTTGATTGAACTCACCCTTTCCATCACATCGTATGAGGGATTTTGGCCGTTTGTGGATGAACGGGCACTTGCTTATTTGGAACACTTGGATTGTCGACGATCGAACAACTAAGTGTGACTTTCGTATACGGTGTCCGTTTTGGGCCCACAAGTACTTTTCCGAAATGTAGCGACCCTTTTGGATTGAGCTCACCCTTTTCGTCACGTTGTATGAGGGATTTTGGCCATTTGTGGATGAACAAGCACTTGTTTATTTGGAATACTTGGATTGTCGGCGATCGAACAAGTTACTATG
Source organism: Olea europaea var. sylvestris (assembly GCF_002742605.1). NCBI lineage: Eukaryota > Viridiplantae > Streptophyta > Magnoliopsida > Lamiales > Oleaceae > Olea > Olea europaea. Next base: position 392,524 of record NW_019242378.1, on the reverse strand, counting down.
ACTTTCGCATACGGTGTCCGTTTCGCTCCCGTAAGCACTTTTCGGAAATGTAGCGACCCTTTTGGATTGACCTCAACCATTTCAATAAAATGTATGGGGGATTTTGGCTATTTGTGGATGAACTAGCACTTGCTTATTTGGAACGCTTGGATTGTCGGCGATCTAACAACTGACTGTAACTTTCGCATACGGCGTCCATTTTAGGCCCATAAGTTCTTTTCGAAAATGTAGCGACCCTTTTGGATTAAACTCGGCCTTTTTCTTATAACGCATTAGGAATTTTGACTATTTGGGGATGAACAAGCACTTGCTTATTTGGAACGCTTGGATTGTCAACGATCGAACAACTGAGTGTGACTTTCGCATACGATTTCTGTTTAGGACCCATAAGCACTTCTCAAAAATGTAGCGACCTGTTTGGATTGAACTCACCCTTTTCACCACATCTTATGAGGGATTTTGGCCATTGGTAGGAGAATAAGCACTTGCTTATTTGGAAAGCTTGGATTGTCGACGATCGAACAACTGAGTGTGACTTTCGTATACAGCGTCCGTTTTGGGCCCACAAGTACTTTTTGGAAATGTAGTGACCCTTTGGGATTGAACTCACCCTTTTCATGACGTCGTATGAGGGATTTCGGCCATTTGTGAATGAACAAGCACTTGCTTATTTGGAAGGATTGGATTGTCGGCGATCGAACAACTGAGTGCGGCTTTCGTATACGGTGTCCGTTTTGGGCCCAAAATACTTTTCAGAAATGTAGCGACCCTCATGGATTGAACTCACCCTTTTTCATTACGTCGTATGAGGGATTTCGGCCATTTGGGGATGAACAAGAACTTGCTTATTTGGAACACTAGGATTGTCGACGTTCGAACAACTGAGTGTGACTTTCGCACACGGTGTCCCTTTTGGGCCCACAAGTACTTTTTCAAAATGTAGCGACCCTTTTGGATTGAACTCACCATTTTTGTCACATGGTATGAGGGATTTTTACCGTTTGTGGATGAACAAGCACTTACTTATTTGGAACGCTTGGATTGTCGGCGATTGAACAACTTAGTGTGACTTTCGCATACGGTATCGGTTTTGGACCCAAAAGTACTTTTCGGAAATGTAGCAATCCTTTTCGATTGAACTCACCCTTTTTGACACAACGTATGAGGAATTTCAGCTATTTGTGGATGAACAAGCACTTACTTATTTGGAACATTTGGATTGTCGACGATCGAACAACTGAGTGTGACTTTCGCATACGGTGTCCATTTTGGGACCATAAGTACTTTTCCGAAATGTAGCGACCCTTTTGGATTGAACTCACCCTTTTTGTTACAATGTGTGAGGGATTCCAGCTATTTGTGGATGAACTAGCACTTGCTTATTTGGAAGGCTTGGATTGTCGGCGATCGAACAACTGAGTGTGACTTTCGCATACGATGTCCGTTTTGGGCCCATAAGTATTTTTTGAAAATGTAGCGACCCTTTTGGATTGAACTCACCCTTTTTATTTCAACGTTGAGGGATTTCGACTATTTGTGGATGAACAAGCACTTGCCTACTTGGAACGCTTGGATTGTTGACGATCGAACAACTAAGTGTGACTTTCACATACGGTGTCCGTTTTGGGCCCGAAGCACTTTTCAAAAATGTAGCGACCCTTTTGGATTGAACACACCCTTTTCGAAAAATGTATGTGGGATTTCGGTTGTTTGAGGATGAACTAGCACTTGCTTGTTTGGAACACTTGGATTGTTGGCGATCGAACAATTGACTGTGACTTTCGCATACGTTGTACATTTTGGGCCCATAAGTACTTTTCGAAAATGTTGCGACCCTTTTGGATTGAACTCACCCTTTTTCTTGCAACGTATGAAGAATTTTAGCTATTTGTAGATAAACAAGCACTTGCTTATTTGGAATACTTGGATTGTTGGCGATCGAACAACTGAGTGTGACTTTCACATACGGTGTCCGTTTTGGGCCCATAAGTACTTTTTGAAAATGTAGCGACCCTTTTGGATTGAACTCACACTTTTTGTCACGTCGTATGAGGGATTTCTGCCGTCGAAAATCAAACAACTGAGTGGGACATTCGTATACGTTGTCCGTTCTGGGATCGTAAGTACTTTTCGAAAATACAGCAACCCTTTTGGATTGAACTCACCCTTTTTGTTACAATGTATGACGGATTTTGGCTGTTTCTGGATGAACAAGCACTTGCTTATTTGGAATGCATGGATTGTAGATGATCGAACAACTGAGTGTGACTTTCATATACGGTGTCCGTTTTGGGTCCATCAGTAATTTTCGGAAATGTAGCGACCCTTTTGGATTGAAGTCACCATTTTCGTCATGTCATATGAGGGATTTTGGCCGTTTGTGGATGAACAAGCACTTTCTTATTTGGAACGCATGGATTGTCGACGATCGAACAACTGAGTGTGACTTTCGCATACGGTATCCGTTCTGGGCCCCTAAGTACTTTTGGGAAATGTAGCGACCCTTTTGGATTGAACTCACACTTTTTGATACAACGTATGAGGGATTTTAGCTATTTTGTGGATGAACAAGCACTTGCTTATTTGGAACGCTTGGATTGTCGACGATCGAACAACTGAGTGTGACTTTCGCATACGGTGTCGATTTTGGGCCCACAAGTATTTTTTCGAAATGTAGCGAGCCTTTTGGATTCAACTCACCCGGTTCATCACGTCGCATAAGGGATTTCGGCCATTTGTGGATGAACCAGTACTTGCTTATTTGGAATGCTTAGATTTTCGACGATCGAACAACTGTGTGTGACTTTCGCATGCGGTGTCTGTTTTGGGACCATAAGTACTTTTCGAAGATGTAGCGACCTTTTTTGATTGAACTCACCCTTTCTGTTACAATGTATGATGGATTCCAACTATTTGTGGATGAACTAGCACTTGCTTATTTGGAACGCTTTGATTGTCGGCGATCGAACAATTGAGTGTGACTTTCGCATACGGTGTCCGTTTTGGGCCCTTAAGTACTTTTTGGAAATGTAGCGACCATTTTGGATTGAACTCACCCTTTCTGTTACAACGATGAGGGATTCTGGCTATTTGTGGATGAACAAGCACTTGCTTATTTGGAACGCTTGGATTTTCGACGATCGAACAACTGTGTGTGACTTTCGCATACGGTGTCCATTTTGGGACCATAAGTACTTTTCGAAAATGTAGCGACCCTTTTGGATTGTATTCACCCTTTTCATCTCATCGTATGAGGGATTTTGGCCATTTGTGGATGAATAAGCACTTGCTTATTTGGAACGATTGGATTGTCGACGATCCAACAACTGAGTGTCTTTCGCATACGGTGTCCGTTTTGGGCCCATAAGTACTTTTCAGAAATGTAGCGACCCTTTTGGATTGAACTCACCCTTTTCGATAAAATGTATGAGGGATTTTGGCTATTTGTGGATGAACTAGCACTTGCTTATTTGGAACGCTTTGATTGTCGGCGATCGAACAATTGAGTGTGACTTTCGCATACGGTGTCCGTTTTGGGCCCGTAAGCACTTTTCGGAAATGTAGCGACCCTTTTGGATTGAACTCACCCTTTTCGATAAAATGTATGAGGGATTTTGGCTATTTGTGGATGAACTAGCACTTGCTTATTTGGAACGCTTTGATTGTCGGCGATCGAACAATTGAGTGTGACTTTCGCATACGGTGTCCGTTTTGGGCCCGTAAGCACTTTTCGGAAATGTAGCGACCCTTTTGGATTGAACTCACCCTTTTCGATAAAATGTATGAGGGATTTTGGCTATTTGTGGATGAACTAGCACTTGCTTATTTGGAATGCTTGGATTGTCGACGATCGAACAACTGACTGTGACTTTCGCATAGGGTGTCCATTTTAGGCCCATAAGTGCATTTCAAAAATGTAGCGACCCTTTTGCATTGAACTCACCCTTTTTCTCACAACGTATGAGGAATTTTGGCTATTTGTGGATGAACAAGCACTTGCTTATTTGGAACGCTTGGATTGTCGACGATCGAACAACTGAGTGTGACTTTTGCATACGGTTTCCGTTTAGGACCCATAAGCACTTTTCGAAAATGTACCGACCCGTTTGGATTGAACTCACCCTTTTCATCACATCTTATGAGGGATTTCGGCCATTGGTGGGAGAATAAGCACTTGCTTATTTGGAAAGCTTGGATTTTCGGCGATCGAACAACTGAGTGGGACTTTCGTATACGGTGTCCGTTTTGGGCCCACAAGTACTTTTTGGAAATGTAGTGACCCTTTTGGATTGTACTCACCCTTTTCATGACATCGTATGAGGGATTTCGGCCATTTGTGGATAAACAAGCACTTGCTTATTTGGAAGGCTTGGATTGTCGGCGATCGAACAACTGAGTACGACTTTTACATACGGTGTCCATTTTGGGCCCAAAAATAATTTTCAGAAATGTAGCGACCCTCTTGGATTGAACTCACCCTTTTTCATTACGTCGTATGAGGGATTTCGGCCATTTGGGGATGAACAAGCACTTGCTTATTTGGAACACTTGGATTGTCGACGTTCGAACAACTGAGTGTGACTTTCGCACACGGTGTCCCTTTTGGGCCCACAAGTACTTTTTCAAAATGTAGCGACCCTTTTGGATTGAGCTCACCATTTTTGTCACATGGTATGAGGGATTTCGACCGTTTGTGGATGAACAAGCACTTGCTTATTTGGAACGCTTGGATTGTTGGCGATCGAACAACTTAGTGTGACTTTCTCATACGGTATCCGTTTTGGACCCGTAAGTACTTTTCGGAAATGTAGCGATCCTTTTGGATTGAACTCACCCTTTTTGACACAACGTATGAGGAATTTCAGCTATTTGTGGATGAACAAGCACTTACTTATTTGGAACGCTTGGATTGTCGACGATCGAACAACTGAGTGTGACTTTCGCATACGGTGTCCGTTTTGGGCCCGTAAGTACTTTTTGAAAATGTGGTGACCCTTTTGGATTGAACTCACCCTTTTTGACACAACGTATGAGGAATTTCAGCTATTTGTGGATGAACAAGCACTTACTTATTTGGAACGCTTGGATTGTCGACGATCGAACAACTAAGTGTGACTTTCACATATGGTGCCGTTTTAGGCCTGAAGCACTTTTCGAAAATGTAGCGACCCTTTTCGATTGAACACATCCTTTTCGATAAAATGTATGTGGGATTTCAGTTGTTTGAGGATGAACTAGCACTTGCTTATTTGGAACGCTTGGATTGTCGACGATCGAACAACTGAGTGTGACTTTCGCATACGGTGTCTGTTTTGGGACCATAAGTACTTTTCAGGAATTTAGCGACCCTTTTCGATTGAACTCATCCATTTCATCACATCGTATGAGGGATTTTGGCCATTTTTGGATGAACAAGCACTTGCTTATTTGTAACGCTTGGATTGTCACGATCGAACAACTGAGTGTGACTTTCGCATATGGTGTCCGTTTTGGGCTCACAAGAACTTTTCGGAAATGTAGCGACCCTTTTGGATTGAACTCACCCTTTTCAAGACATCGTATGAGGGATATTGGCTGTTTGTGGATGAACAAGCGCTTGCTTGTTTGGAAGGCTTGGATTGTCGACGATCGAACAACTGAGTGCGACTTTCGTATACGGTGTCCGTTTTGGGCCCAAAAGTACTTTTCAAAAATGTAGCGACCATTTTGGATTGAACTCACCCTTTTCATCACGTCGTATGAGGTAATTTGGCCGTTTGTGGTTGAACAAGCAGTTGCTTATTTGGAACGCTTGGATTGTCAACGATCGAACAACTGAGTGTGACTTTCGCATACGGTGTCGATTTTGGTCCCACAAGTATTTTTTCGAAATGTATCGGGCCTTTTGGATTGAACTCACCCGGTTCATCACGTCGTATAAGGGATTTCGGCCATTTGTGGATGAACAAGTACTTGCTTATTTGGAATGCTTGGATTGTCGGCGATCGAACAACTGAGTGTGACTTTCGTATACGGTGTCTGTTTTAGGACCATAAGTAGTTTTCGAAGATGTAGCGACCCTTTTGGATTGAACTCACCCTTTTTGTTACAATGTATGAGGGATTTCAGCTATTTGTGGATGAACTAGCACTTGCTTATTTGGAACGCTTGGATTGTCGACGATCGAACAATTGAGTGTGACTTTCGGATACGGTGTCCGTTTTGGGCCCATAAGTACTTTTTGGAAATGTAGCGACCCTTTTGGATTGAACTCACCCTTTCTGTAACAACGATGAGGGATTTTGGCTATTTTTGGATGAACAAGCACTTGCTTACTTGGAACGCTTGGATTGTCGACGAAACAGTTGAGTATGACTTTCGCATACGATGTCCATTTTGGGCCCATAAGTACTTTTTGGAAATGTAGTGACCTTTTGGATTGAACTCACCCTTTTTGTTACAACGTCGAGGGATTTTGGCTATTTGTGGATGAACAAGCACTTTCTTACTTTGGAACGCTTGGATTGTCGGCGATCGAACAACTGTGTGTGACTTTCGCATACGGTGTCCGTTTTAGGCCCGTAAGCACTTTCCGGAAATGTAACGACCCTTTTGGATTGAACTCACCCTTTTCAATAAAATGTATGAGGGATTTTGGCTATTTGTGGATGAACAAGCACTTGCTTATTTGGAAGGCTTGGATTGTCGGCGATCGAACAACTGTGTGTGACTTTCGCATACGGTGTCCGTTTTGCTCCCGTAAGCACTTTTCGAAAATGTAGCGACCCGTTTGGATTGAACTCACCCTTTTCATCACTTCGTATGAGGGATTTTGGCCGTTTGTGGATGAACGGGCACTTGCTTATTTGGAATGCTTGGATTGTCGACGATCGAACAACTGAGTGTGACTTTCGCATACGGCGTCCGTTTTGGGCCCATAAGTACTTTTCGAAAATGTAGCGACCCGTTTGGATTGAACTCACCCTTTTCATCACTTCGTATGAGGGATTTTGGCCGTTTGTGGATGAACGGGCACTTGCTTATTTGGAATGCTTGGATTGTCGACGATCGAACAACTGAGTGTGACTTTCGCATACGGCGTCCGTTTTGGGCCCATAAGTACTTTTCGAAAATGTAGCGACCCGTTTGGATTGAACTCACCCTTTTCATCACTTCGTATGAGGGATTTTGGCCGTTTGTGGATGAACGGGCACTTGCTTATTTGGAATGCTTGGATTGTCGACGATCGAACAACTGAGTGTGACTTTCGCATACGGCGTCCGTTTTGGGCCCATAAGTACTTTTCGAAAATGTAGCGACCCGTTTGGATTGAACTCACCCTTTTCATCACTTCGTATGAGGGATTTTGGCCGTTTGTGGATGAACGGGCACTTGCTTATTTGGAATGCTTGGATTGTCGACGATCGAACAACTGAGTGTGACTTTCGCATACGGCGTCCGTTTTGGGCCCATAAGTACTTTTCGAAAATGTAGCGACCCGTTTGGATTGAACTCACCCTTTTCATCACTTCGTATGAGGGATTTTGGCCGTTTGTGGATGAACGGGCACTTGCTTATTTGGAATGCTTGGATTGTCGACGATCGAACAACTGAGTGTGACTTTCGCATACGGCGTCCGTTTTGGGCCCATAAGTACTTTTCGAAAATGTAGCGACCCGTTTGGATTGAACTCACCCTTTTCATCACTTCGTATGAGGGATTTTGGCCGTTTGTGGATGAACGGGCACTTGCTTATTTGGAATGCTTGGATTGTCGACGATCGAACAACTGAGTGTGACTTTCGCATACGGCGTCCGTTTTGGGCCCATAAGTACTTTTCGAAAATGTAGCGACCCGTTTGGATTGAACTCACCCTTTTCATCACTTCGTATGAGGGATTTTGGCCGTTTGTGGATGAACGGGCACTTGCTTATTTGGAATGCTTGGATTGTCGACGATCGAACAACTGAGTGTGACTTTCGCATACGGCGTCCGTTTTGGGCCCATAAGTACTTTTCGAAAATGTAGCGACCCGTTTGGATTGAACTCACCCTTTTCATCACTTCGTATGAGGGATTTTGGCCGTTTGTGGATGAACGGGCACTTGCTTATTTGGAATGCTTGGATTGTCGACGATCGAACAACTGAGTGTGACTTTCGCATACGGCGTCCGTTTTGGGCCCATAAGTACTTTTCGAAAATGTAGCGACCCTTTTGGATTGAGCTCACCCTTTTCGTCACGTTGTATGAGGGATTTTGGCCATTTGTGGATGAACAATCACTTGCTTATTTGGAATACGTGGATTGTCGGCGATCGAACAACTTACTATGACTTTCGCATACGGTGTCCGTTTTGCTCCCGTAAGCACTTTTCGAAAATGTAGCGACCCTTTTGGATTGACCTCAACCATTTCAATAAAATGTATGGGGGATTTTGGCTATTTGTGGATGAACTAGCACTTGCTTATTTGGAACGCTTGGATTGTCGGCGATCTAACAACTGACTATAACTTTCGCATACGGCATCCATTTTAGGCCCATAAGTACTTTTCGAAAATGTAGCGACCCTTTTGGATTGAACTCTGCCTTTTTCTTATAACGCATTAGGAATTTTGACTATTTGGGGATGAACAAGCACTTGCTTATTTGGAACGCTTGGATTGTCGACGATCGAACAACTGAGTGTGACTTTCGCATACGATTTCCGTTTAGGACCCATAAGCACTTTTCGAAAATGTAGCGACCCGTTTGGATTGAACTCACCCTTTTCACCACATCTTATGAGGGATTTTGGCCATTGGTAGGAGAATAAGCACTTGCTTATTTGGAAAGCTTGGATTGTCGGCGATCGAACAACTGAGTGTGACTTTCGTATACAGCGTCCGTTTTGGGCCCACAAGTACTTTTTGGAAATGTAGTGACCCTTTTGGATTGAACTCACCCTTTTCATGACGTCGCATGAGGGATTTCGGCCATTTGTGAATGAACAAGCACTTGCTTATTTGGAAGGATTGGATTGTCGGCGATCGAACAACTGAGTGCGGCTTTCATATACGGCGTCCGTTTTGGGCCCAAAATACTTTTCAGAAATGTAGCGACCCTCTTGGATTGAACTCACCCTTTTTCATTACGTCGCATGAGGGATTTCGGCCATTTGGGGATGAACAAGCACTTGCTTATTTGGAACACTAGGATTGTCGACGTTCGAACAACTGAGTGTGACTTTCGCACACGGTGTCCCTTTTGGGCCCACAAGTACTTTTTCAAAATGTAGCGACCCTTTTGGATTGAACTCACCCTTTTCACCACATCTTATGAGGGATTTTGGCCATTGGTAGGAGAATAAGCACTTGCTTATTTGGAAAGCTTGGATTGTCGGCGATCGAACAACTGAGTGTGACTTTCGTATACAGCGTCCGTTTTGGGCCCACAAGTACTTTTTGGAAATGTAGTGACCCTTTTGGATTGAACTCACCCTTTTCATGACGTCGCATGAGGGATTTCGGCCATTTGTGAATGAACAAGCACTTGCTTATTTGGAAGGATTGGATTGTCGGCGATCGAACAACTGAGTGCGGCTTTCATATACGGCGTCCGTTTTGGGCCCAAAATACTTTTCAGAAATGTAGCGACCCTCTTGGATTGAACTCACCCTTTTTCATTACGTCGTATGAGGGATTTCGGCCATTTGGGGATGAACAAGCACTTGCTTATTTGGAACACTAGGATTGTCGACGTTCGAACAACTGAGTGTGACTTTCGCACACGGTGTCCCTTTTGGGCCCACAAGTACTTTTTCAAAATGTAGCGACCCTTTTGGATTGAACTCACCATTTTTGTCACATGGTATGAGGGATTTTTACCGTTTATGGATGAACAAGCACTTACTTATTTGGAACGCTTAGATTGTCGGCGATCGAACAACTTAGTGTGACTTTCGCATACAGTATCCGTTTTGGACCCAAAAGTACTTTTCGAAAATGTAGCAATCCTTTTCGATTGAACTCACCCTTTTTAACACAACGTATGAGGAATTTCAGCTATTTGTGGATGAACAAGCACTTACTTATTTGGAACGTTTGGATTGTCGACGATCGAACAACTGAGTGTGACTTTCGCATACGGTGTCCGTTTTGGGACCATAAGTACTTTTCAGAAATGTAGCGACCCTTTTGGATTGAACTCACCCTTTTTGTTACAATGTGTGAGGGATTCCAGCTTTTTTTGGATGAACTAGCACTTGCTTATTTGGAAGGCTTGGATTGTCGGCGATCGAACAACTGAGTGTGACTTTCGCATACGATGTCCGTTTTGGGGCCATAAGTATTTTTTGAAAATGTAGCGACCCTTTTGGATTGAACTCACCCTTTTTGTTTCAACGTTGAGGGATTTCGACTATTTGTGGATGAACAAGCACTTGCCTACTTGGAACGCTTGGATTGTCGACGATCGAACAACTAAGTGTGACTTTCACATACGGTGTCCGTTTTGGGCCCGAAGCACTTTTAAAAAATGTAGCGACCCTTTTGGATTGAACACACCCTTTTCGATAAAATGTATGTGGGATTTCTGTTGTTTGAGGATGAACTAGCACTTGTTTGTTTGGAACACTTGGATTGTTGGCGATCGAACAATTGACTGTGACTTTCGCATACGGTGTACATTTTGGGCCCATAAGTACTTTTCGAAAATGTTGCGACCCTTTTGGCTTGAACTCACCCTTTTTCTTGCAACGTATGAGGAATTTTACCTATTTGTAGATAAACAAGCACTTGCTTATTTGGAATACTTGGATTGTTGGCGATCGAACAACTGAGTGTGACTTTCGCATACGGTGTCCGTTTTGGGCCCATAAGTACTTTTCGAAAATGTAGCGACCCTTTTGGATTGAACTCACACTTTTTGTCACGTCGTATGAGGGATTTCTGCCGTTGGAAATCAAACAACTGAGTGGGACATTCGTATACGTTGTCCGTTCTGGGACCGTAAGTACTTTTCGAAAATGCAGCAACCCTTTTGGATTGAACTCACCCTTTTTGTTACAATGTATGGCGGATTTTGGCCATTTGTGGATGAACTAGCACTTTCTTATTTGGAACGCATGGATTGTCGGCGATCGAACAACTGAGTGTGACTTTCGCATACGGTATCCGTTCTGGGCCCCTAAGTACTTTTGGGAAATGTAGCGACCCTTTTGAATTGAACTCACACTTTTTGATACAACGTATGAGGGATTTTAGCTATTTTGTAGATGAACAAGCACTTGCTTATTTGGAATGCTTGGATTGTCGACGATCGAACAACTGAGTGTGACTTTCGCATACGGTGTCGATTTTGGGCCCACAAGTATTTTTTCGAAATGTAGCGAGCCTTTTGGATTCAACTCACCCGGTTCATCACGTCGCATAAGGGATTTCGGCCATTTGTGGATGAACCAGTACTTGCTTATTTGGAATGCTTAGATTTTCGACGATCGAACAACTAAGTGTGACTTTCGCATACGGTGTCTGTTTTGGGACCATAAGTACTTTTCGAAGATGTAGCGACCTTTTTGGATTGAACTCACCCTTTCTGTTACAATGTATGATGGATTCCAACTATTTGTGGATGAACTAGCACTTGCTTATTTGGAACGCTTTGATTGTCGGCGATCGAACAATTGAGTGTGACTTTCGCATACGGTGTCCGTTTTGGGCCCTTAAGTACTTTTTGGAAATGTAGCGACCCTTTTGGATTGAACTCACCCTTTCTGTTACAACGATGAGGGATTCTGGCTATTTGTGGATGAACTAGCACTTGCTTATTTGGAACGCTTGGATTGTCGGCGATCGAACAATTGAGTGTGACTTTCGCATATGATGTCCATTTTGGGCCCATAAGTACTTTTTGGAAATGTAGCGACCCTTTTGGGTTGAACTCACCCAGTTCATCACATCGTATAAAGGATCTCGGCCATTTGTGGATGAACAAGTACTTGCTCATTGGAACGCTTGGATTGTCGGCGATCGAACGATTGAGTGTGACTTTCGCATACGATGTCCGTTTTGGGCCCATAAGTACTTTTTGGAAATGTAGCGACCCATTCGGATTGAACTCTCCCTTTTTGTTACAACGTCGAGGGATTTTGGCTATTTGTGGATGAACAAGCACTTGGTTACTTTGGAATGCTTGGATTGTCGGCGATCGAACAACTGAGTGTGACTTTCGCATACGGTGTCCGTTTTGGGCCCGTAAGCACTTTTCAGAAATGTAGCGACCCTTTTGGATTGAACTCACCCTTTTTGTTACAATGTATGGCGGATTTTGGCCGTTTGTGGATGAACTAGCACTTTCTTATTTGGAACGCATGGATTGTCGGCGATCGAACAACTGAGTGTGACTTTCGCATACGGTATCCGTTCTCGGCCCCTAAGTACTTTTGGGAAATGTAGCGACCCTTTTGAATTGAACTCACACTTTTTGATACAACGTATGAGGGATTTTAGTTATTTTGTAGATGAACAAGCACTTGCTTATTTGGAACGCTTGGATTGTCGACGATCGAACAACTGAGTGTGACTTTCGCATACGGTGTCGATTTTGGGCCCACAAGTATTTTTTCGAAATGTAGCGAGCCTTTTGGATTCAACTCACCCGGTTCATCACGTCGCATAAGGGATTTCGGCCATTTGTGGATGAACCAGTACTTGCTTATTTGGAATGCTTAGATTTTCGACGATCGAACAACTAAGTGTGACTTTCGCATACGGTGTCTGTTTTGGGACCATAAGTACTTTTCGAAGATGTAGCGACCTTTTTGGATTGAACTCACCCTTTCTGTTACAATGTATGATGGATTCCAACTATTTGTGGATGAACTAGCACTTGCTTATTTGGAACGCTTTGATTGTCGGCGATCGAACAATTGAGTGTGACTTTCGCATACGGTGTCCGTTTTGGGCCCTTAAGTACTTTTTGGAAATGTAGCGACCCTTTTGGATTGAACTCACCCTTTCTGTTACAACGATGAGGGATTCTGGCTATTTGTGGATGAACAAGCACTTGCTTATTTGGAACGCTTGGATTGTCGGCGATCGAACAATTGAGTGTGACTTTCGCATACGGTGTCCGTTTTGGGCCCTTAAGTACTTTTTGGAAATGTAGCGACCCTTTTGGATTGAACTCACCCTTTCTGTTACAACGATGAGGGATTCTGGCTATTTGTGGATGAACAAGCACTTGCTTATTTGGAACGCTTGGATTGTCGGCGATCGAACAATTGAGTGTGACTTTCGCATATGATGTCCGTTTTGGGCCCATAAGTACTTTTTGGAAATGTAGCGACCCTTTTGGGTTGAACTCACCCAGTTCATCACATCGTATAAAGGATCTCGGCCATTTGTGGATGAACAAGTACTTGCTCATTGGAACGCTTGGATTGTCGGCGATCGAACGATTGAGTGTGACTTTCGCATACTATGTCCGTTTTGGGCCCATAAGTACTTTTTGGAAATGTAGCGACCCATTCGGATTGAACTCTCCCTTTTTGTTACAACGTCGAGGGATTTTGGCTATTTGTGGATGAACAAGCACTTGGTTACTTTGAAATGCTTGGATTGTCAGCGATCGAACAACTGAGTGTGACTTTCGCATACGGTGTCCGTTTTGGGCCCGTAAGCACTTTTCGGAAATGTAGCGACCCTTTTGGATTGAACTCACCCTTTTCGATAAAATGTATGAGGGATTTTGGCTATTTGTGGATGAACTAGCACTTGCTTATTTGGAATGCTTGGATTGTCGACGATCGAACAGCAGACTGTGACTTTTGCATACGGTGTCCATTTTAGGCCAATAAGTGCATTTCGAAAATGCAGCGACCCTTTTGCATTGAACTCACCCTTTTTCTTGCAACGTATGAGGAGTTTTGGCTATTTGTGGGCGAACAAGCACTTGCTTATTTGGAACGCTTAGATTGTCGACGATCGAACAACTGAGTGCGACTTTCGCATACGGTGTCCGTTTTGGGCCCATAAGCACTTTTCGAAAAAGTAGCGACCCGTTTGTATTGAACTCACCCATATCATCACATTGTATGAGGGATTTCGGCCATTTGTGGTGAACAAGCACTTGCTTATTTGGAAATCTTGGATTGTTGGCGATCGAACAACTGGGTGTGTCTTTCGCATACGGTGTCCGTTTCGGGCCCATAAGTACTTTTCAGAAATATAGCGACCCTTTTCGATTGAACTCACCCTTTTCATCACATCGTGTGGGGGATTTTGGTCATTTTTGGATGAACAAGCACTTGCTTATTTGGAACGCTTGGATTGTCGACGATCGAACAACTGAGTTTGACTTTCGCATACGGTGTCCGTTTTGGGCCCACAAGTACTTTTCGAAAATGTAGCGACCCTTTTGGATTGAACTCAGCCTTTTCATCACGTCGTATAAGGGATTTCGGCCATTTGTGGATGAACAAGCACTTGCTTATTTGGAATGATTGGATTGTCGGTGATTGAACAACTGAGTGTGACTTTCGTATACGGTGTCCGTTTTGGGCCCACAAGTACTTTTCCAAAATGTAGCGACCCCTTTGGATTGAACTCACCCTTTTTGTCACGTTGTATGAGGGATTTTGGCCATTTGTGGATGAACAAGCACTTGCTTATTTGGAATAGTTGGATTGTCGATGATCGAACAACTGAGTGTGACTTTCGCATACGGTGTCTGTTTTAGGACCATAAGTACTTTTCAAAAATGTAGTGACCCTTTTGGATTAAACTCACCCTTTTCGTCACATCGTATGAGGGATTTCAGCCGTCGGAGATAGAACAACTAAGTGGGACATTCGTATACGGTGTCCGTTTTGGGACCATAAGTACTTTTCGAAAATATAGCAACCCTTTTGGATTGAACTCACCCTTTTTTTTACAATGTATGATAGATTTCGGCTGTTTCTGGATGAACAAGCACTTGCACATTTGGAACGCTTGGATTGTAGATGATCGAACAACTGTGTGTGACTTTCATATACGGTGTCCGTTTTGGGTCCATCAGTACTTTTCGAAAATGTAGCGACCCTTTTGGATTGAAGTCACCATTTTCGTCATATCATATGAGGGATTTTGGTCGTTTGTGGATGAACAAGCACTTTATTATTTGGAACGCTTGGATTGTCGGCGATCGAACAACTGAGTGTGACTTTCGCATACGGTATCTATTTTGGGCCCCTAAGTACTTTTGGGAAATGTAGCGACCCTTTTGGATTGAACTCACTCTTTTTGATACATCGTATGAGGGATTTCAGCTATTTGTGGGTGAACAAGCACTTGCTTATTTGGAACGCTTGGATTGTCGACGATCGAACAACTGAGAGTGACTTCGCATACGGTGTCGGTTTTGGTACCATAAGCACTTTTCGAAAATGTAGTGACCCTTTTGGATTAAACTCACCCTCTTTATTACTAGGTATGAGGGATTCCGGCTATTTGTAGATGAGCAAGCACTTGCTCGTTTAGAATGCTTGGATTGTCGGCGATCGAACAACTGAGTGTGACTTTCGCATACGGTGTTCGTTTTGGGTCCATAAGTACATTTCAGAAATGTAGCGACCCTTTTCGATTGAACTCACCCTTTTCATCTCATCGTACAAGGGATTTCAGTCATTTGTGGATGAACAAGCACTTGCTGTTTTGGAAAGCTTGGATTGTCGGTGATCGAACAACTGAGTGTGACTTTTGCATACGGTGTCCATTTTGGGCCCATAAGTATTTTTTGAAAATGTAGCGACCCTTTTGGATGGAACTCACCCTTTTTCTTACAACGTATGAGGAATTTTGGCTATTTATAGATGAATAAGAACTTGCTTATTTGGAACGCTTGGATTGTCGACGATCGAACAACTGAGTGTGACTTTCGAATACGTTGTCTGTTTTGGGCCCATAAGCACTTTTCGAAAATGTAGCGACCCATTCGGATTGAACTCATCCTTTTCATCACATCGTATGAGGGATTTCGGCCATTTGTGGGTGAACAAGCACTTGCTTATTTGGAAATCTTGGATTGTCGGTGATCAAACAACTGAGTGTGACTTTCGCATACGGTGTCCGTTTTTGGCCCATAAGTACTTTTCAGAAATATAGCGTCCCTTTTCGATTGAACTCACCCATTTCATCACATCATATGAGGGATTTTGGTCATTTTTGGAAGAACAAGCACTTGCTTATTTGGAACGCTTGGATTGTTGACGATCGAACAATTGAGTGTGATTTTTGCATACGGTGTCCATTTTGGGCCCACAAGTACTTTTTGGAAATGTAGCAACCCTTTTGGATTGAACTCACCCTTTTCATCACATCGTACGAGGGATTTTAGCCGTTTGTGGATGAACAAGCACGTGCTTATTTGGAATGTTTGGATTGTCGGGGATCGAACAACTGAGTGTGACTTTCGTATACGGTGTCCGTTCTGGGCCCATAAGCACTTTTCGAAAATGTAGCGACCCATTTGGATTGAACTCACCCTTTTCATCACATCGTACGAGGGATTTTGGCCATTTTTGGATGAACAACCACTTGCTTATTTGGAACGCTTGGACTGTCGACGATCGAACAACTGAGTGTGACTTTTGCATACGGTGTCCGTTTTGGGTCCACAAGTACTTTTCAGAAATGTAGCGACCCTTTTGGATTGAACTCACCCTTTTCATGACGTCGTATGAGGGATGTCGGCCGTTTGTGAAAGAACAAGCACTTGCTTTTTTGAATGCTGGGATTGTCGGCGATTGAACAACTGAGTGTGACTTTCACATACGGTGTCCGTTTTGGGCCCAAAAGTACTCTTCGGAAATGTAGCGACTCTTTTAGATTGAACTCACCCTTTTCGTCACATCGTGTGAGGGATTTCGACCGTCGATGTTCGAACAACTGAGTGTGACTTTCGTATACGGTGCCCGTTTGGGACCTTAAGTAATTTTCGAAAATGTGGCAACCCTTTTAGATTGAACTAAGCTTTTCTGTTACAATGTATGAGGGATTTCGACTGTTTGTGGATGAACTAGGACATGCTTATTTGGAATGCTTGGATTGCCGACGATCGAACAACTGAGTGTGACTTTCGTATACGGTGTCCGTTTTGGGCAAATAAGTACTTTTCAAAAATGTAGCGACGCCTTTGGATTGAACTCATCCTTTTCATCACGATGTATGAGGGATTTTGACCATTTGTGGATGAACAAGCAGTTGCTTATTTGGAAAGCTTTGATTGTCGACGATCGAAAAACTGAGTGTGACTTTTGCATACGTTGTCCGTTTTGGGCCCATAAGTACTTTTTAGGAATGGTAGCGACCCTTTTTGAACACATCCTTTTCCTCGCGGGGCATCGGGGATTTTGGCCGTTTCTAGAAGAACAAGTGCTTGCGCATTTGGAAGGCTTGGATTGTTGGCGATCGAACAATTGAGTGTGACTTTCGCATATGGTGTCCGTTTTGGGTCCATAAGTACTTTTCGAAAATGTAGAGACCCTTTTGGATTGAACTCACCATTTTTGTTACAACGTATGAGGGATTTTGCCTCTTTGCGGATGAACAGGCACTTGCTTATTTGGAATGCTTGGATTGTCGACGATCGAACAACTGAGAGTGACTTTCGCATACGATCTCCATTTTGGGCCCATAAGTACTTTTCGAAAATGTAGAGACCCTTTTGGATTGAATTCACCCTTTTCATCATGTCATATACGGCATTTTGGCCATTTGTAGATGAACAAGCACTTGCTTATTTGGAACACCTGGATTGTCGACGATCGAAGAACTGAGTGTGACTTTCGCATACGGTGTCCATTTTAAGCCCATAAGTACTTTTCGAAATTGTACCGACCTTTTTGGATTGAACTTACCCTTTTTGTTACGACGTATGAGTGATTTTGGCTATTTGTGGATGAACAGGAACTTGCTTATTTGGAACGCTTGGATTGTCGACGATCAAACAACTGAGTGTGACTTTCGCATACGGTGTCCGTTTTGGGCCCATAAGTACTTTCCGGAAATGTAGCGACCCTTTTGGATTGAACTCACCCTTTTTGTAACAACTTATGAGGGATTTTGGCTATTTGTGGATGAACAAGCACTTGCTTATTTGGAACGCTTGGATTGTCGACGATCGAACAACTGAGTGTGACTTTTGCATACGGTGTTCATTTTGGGCCCATAAGTACTTTTCTGAAATGTAGCGATCCTTTTGAATTGAACTCACCCTTTTTGTTACAATGTATGACGAATTTCAGCTGTCTGTGGATGAACAAGCCCTTGCTTAGTTGGAACTCTTAGATTGTTGGCGATCGAACAACTTAGTGTGACCTTTACATATGGTGTTCGTTTTGGGCCCATAAGTACTTTTTGGAAATGTAGCCACCCTTTTGGATTGAACTCACCCTTTTCATCACATTGTATGAGGGATTTGGGCCATTTGTGGATGAACAAACACTTGCTTATTTGGAACGCTGGGATTGTCGACGATCGAACAACTGAGAGTGACTTTCACATACGGTGTCCGTTTTGGGACCATAAGTACTTTTTGAAAACGTAGCGACCCTTTTGGATTGAACTCACCCCCTTTGTTGCAAGGTATGAGGGATTCCGGCTATTTGTGAATGAACAAGCACTTGCTTATTTGGAATGCTTGGATTGTCGACGATCGAACAACTGACTGTGACTTTCGTAAACGGTGTCCGTTTTGGGTCCAAAAGTACCTTTCGGAAGTGTAGAGACCCTTTTCGATTGAACTCACCCTTTTCATCACATCATACAAGGGATTTCAGTCATTTGTGGATGAATAAGCACTTGCTTTTATGGAATGCTTGGATTGTCAGCGATCGAACAACTGAGTGTGACTTTCGCGTACGGTGTCCATTTTGGGCCCATAAGTACGTTTCAAAAATGTAGCGACCCTTTTGGATTGAACTCACCCTTTTTCTTGCAACTTATGAGGAATTTTGGCTATTTTTGGATGAACAAGAACTTGCTTATTTGGAACGCTCGGATTGTCGACGATCAAACAACTGAGTGTGACTTTCGCATACGGTGTCCGTTTTGGGCCCATAAGCACTTTTCGAAAATCTAGCGACCCGTTCGGATTGAACTCACCCTTTCCATCACATCGAGAGGGATTTCGGCCATTTGTGGGTGAACAAGCACTTTCTTATTTGGAAATCTTGGATTGTCGGCGATCAAACAACTGAGTCTGACTTTCACATACGGTGTCCATTTTGGGCCCATAAGTACTTTTCAGAAATATAGCAACCCTTTTCGATTGAACTCACCCTTTTCATCACATCGTATGAGGGATTTTGGTCATTTTTGGATGAACAAACACTTGCTTATTCGGAACGCTTGGATTGTCGATGATCGAACAACTGAGTGTGACTTTTGCATACGGTGTCCGTTTCGGGCCCACAAGTACTTTTCGAAAATGTAGCAACCCTTTTGGATTGAACTCACCCTTTTCATCACATCGTATGAGGGATTTCAGCCGTTTGTGGATGAACAAGCACTTGCTTATTTGGAATGCTTGGATTGTCGAGGATCGAACAACTGAGCGTGACTTTCGCATACGGCGTCCGTTCAGGGCCCATAAGTACTTTTCAAAAATGTAGCGACCCTTTTGGATTGAACTCACCCTTTTCGTCACGTCTTATGAGGGATTTTGGCCATTGGAGATCTAACAACTGAGTGTGAATTTCGCATACGGTGTCCGTCTTGGGACCATAA
This sequence comes from Olea europaea var. sylvestris, assembly GCF_002742605.1. NCBI lineage: Eukaryota > Viridiplantae > Streptophyta > Magnoliopsida > Lamiales > Oleaceae > Olea > Olea europaea. The sequence continues at coordinate 372,800 of NW_019242378.1, read as the reverse complement.
GTACTTTTCAGAAATGTAGCAACCCTTTTGGATTGAACTCACCCTTTTTGTTACAATGTACAAGGGATTTCGGCTGTTTGTGGATGAACAAGCACTTGCTTATTTGGAACGCTAGGATTGTCGACGATCGAACAACTAAGTGTGACTTTCATATACTGTGTCCGTTTTTAGCCCATAAGCAATTTTCAAAAATGTAGCGACCCGTTCGGATTGAACTCACCCTTTTCATGGGATTTTGGCCATTTGTGGGTGAACATGCACTTGCTTATTTGGAGAGCTTGGATTGTCGACGATCGAACAACTGAGTGTGACTTTCGCATACGGTATCCGTTTTGGGCCAAAAGTGCTTTTCAAAAATGTAGCGACCCTTTTCGATTGAACTCACTCTTTTCATCACATCGTATGAGGGATTTCTTCCATTTTTGGATGAACAACCACTTGCTTATTTGGAACCCTTGGATTGTCGACGATCGAACAACTGAGTGTTACTTTCGCATACGGTGTCTGTTTTGGGTCCACAAGTACTTTTTGGAAATGTAGCGACCCTTTTTGATTGAACTCACCCTTTTCATGATGCCGTATGAGGAATTTCGACCATTTGTGAATGAACAAGCACTTGCTTTTTTGGAATGCTTGGATTGTCGGCGATCGAACAACTGAGTGTGACTTTCACATACGGCGTCCGTTTTGGGCCCAAAAGTACTGTTCGAAAATGTAGCGACCCTTTTGGATTGAACTCACCCTTTTCATCACATCGTTTGTGGGATTTCGACCGTCGACGTTCGAACAATTGAGTGTGACTTTCGTATTGGGTGCCCGTTTGGGACCTTAAGTACATTTCGAAAATGTGGCAACCCTTTTGGATTGAACTCAGCTTTTCTGTTACAATGTATGAGGGATTTCGGTTGTTTGTGGATGAACAAGCACATGCTTATTTGGAATGCTTGGATTGCCGACGATCGAACAACTGAGTGTGACTTTCGCATACGGTGTCCATTTTGGGCCCATAAGTACTTTTCGGAAATGTAGCAACCCTTTTGGATTGAACTCACCCTTTTCATCACATCGTATGAGGGATTTCAGCCACTTGTGGATGAACAAACACTTGCTTATTTGAAATGCTTGGATTGTCTTGCGATCAAACAACAGAGTGTGACATTCGTATACAGTGTCCGTTTTGGGCCCACAAGTACTTTTCGTAAATGTAGCGACCCTTTTCGATTGAACTCACCGTTTTCACCACATCATATGAGTGATTTCAACCATTTGTGGATGAACAAGCACTTGCTTATTTGGAACGCTTGGATTGTCGGCGATCGAACAACTGAGTCCGACTTTCGCATACGGAGTTCGTTTTGGGCCTATATGTACTTTTTGGAAATGTAGTGACCCTTTTGGACTGAACTCACCCTTTTTGTTACAATGTATGAGGGATTTTGGCTGTTTGTGGATAAACAAGCACTTACTTATTTGAAACGCTTGGATTGTCGGTGATCGAACAACTGAGTGTGACTTTCACATACGGTGTCCGTTTTGGGCCCATAAGTACTTTTCGAAAAAGTAGCGATCCTTTTGGATTGAACTCACCCATTTTGTTACAACGTATGAGGGATTTTGGCTGTTTGTTGATGAACAAGCACTTACATATTTGGAACGCTTGGATTGTCGACGATCGAACAACTGAGTGTGACTTTCACATACGGTGTCCATTTTGGGCCCATAAGAACCTTTCGAAAATGTAGCGATCCTTTTGGATTGAACTCACCCATTTTGTTACAACGTATGAAGGATTTCGGCTATTTTTGGATGAATAAGCACATGCTTATTTCGAACGCTTGGATTGTCGGCGATCGAACAACTGAGTGTGACTTTTGCATACGGTGTCCGTTTTAGGCCCATAAGTACTTTTTGGAAATGTAACGACCCTGCTGGATTGAACTCACCCTTTTTATCACATCGTATTTGGGATTTTAGCCATTTGTGGATGAACAAACACTTGCTTATTTGGAATGCTTGGATTGTCGAAGATGGAACAACTGAGTGTGACCTTCGTATACAGTGTCGGTTTTGGGCCCATAAGTACTTTTCGGAGTTGTAGCGACCCTTTTCGATTGAACTCACCATTTTCACCACATCATATGAGTGATTTCGGCCATTTTTGGATGAACAAGCACTTGCTTATTTGGAACGCTTGGATTGTCGACGATCGAACAACTGAGTCCGACTTTCGTATACGGTGTCCGTTTCGGGCCCATAAGTACTTTTCGGAAATGTAGCGACCCTTTAGGATTGAACCCACCCTTTTCCTAACATCGCGTGCTGTGTTTTGGCCATTTGTGGATAAACAAGCACTTGCTTATTTGGGCTTGGATTGTCGGCGATCGAAAAACTGAGTGTGACTTTTGCGTACGGTGTTCGTTTTGGGCCCATAAGTACTTTTTAAGAATGGTAGCTACCCTTTTGGATTGAACTCACCCTTTTCCATGCGGGGTATTAGGGATTTTGGCCATTTCTAGAGGAACAAGTGCTTGCGCATTTGGAACGATTGGATTGTCGGCGATCGAACAACTGAGTGTGACTTTCACATATGGTGTCCATTTTGGGACCATAAGTACTTTTCAAAAATATAGCGACCCTTTTGGATTGAACTCACCCTTTTTGTTAGAAGCTATGAGGGATTTTGGCTATTTGTGGATGAACAAGCACTTTCTTATTTAGAACGCTTGGATTGTCGACGATCGAACAACTGTGTGTGACTTTCGCATACGGTGTCCGTTTTGGACCCATAAGTACTTTTCGAAAATGTAGAGACCCTTTTGGATTGAACTAACCCTTTTCATCACGTCATATGAGGGATTTTGGCCGTTTGTGGATGAACAAGCACTTGCTTATTTGGAATGCTTGGATTGTCAGCGATCGAGCAATTGAGTGTGACTTTCGCATATGGTGTCCGTTTTAAGCACATAAGTACTTTTTGGAAATGTAGCGACCCTTTTGGATTGAACTCACCCCTTTTGTTACAATGTATGAGGGTTTTCGACTATTTTTGGATGAACAAGCACTTGCTTATTTGGAACGCTTGGATTGTCGGCGATCGAACAACTGAGTGTGACTTTCGCATACGGTGTCCGTTTTGGGCACGTAAGTACTTTTCGGAAATATAGCGACCCTTTTGGATTGAACTCACCCCTTTTGTTACAATGTATGAGGGTTTTCGACTATTTTTGGATGAACAAGCACTTGCTTATTTGGAACGCTTGGATTGTCGGCGATCGAACAACTGAGTGTGACTTTCGCATACGGTGTCCGTTTTGGGCACGTAAGTACTTTTCGGAAATATAGCGACCCTTTTGGATTGAACTCACCCCTTTTGTTACAATGTATGAGGGTTTTCGACTATTTTTGGATGAACAAGCACTTGCTTATTTGGAACGCTTGGATTGTCGGCGATCGAACAACTGAGTGTGACTTTCGCATACGGTGTCCGTTTTGGGCACGTAAGTACTTTTCGGAAATATAGCGACCCTTTTGGATTGAACTCACCCCTTTTGTTACAATGTATGAGGGTTTTCGACTATTTTTGGATGAACAAGCACTTGCTTATTTGGAACGCTTGGATTGTCGGCGATCGAACAACTGAGTGTGACTTTCGCATACGGTGTCCGTTTTGGGCACGTAAGTACTTTTCGGAAATATAGCGACCCTTTTGGATTGAACTCACCCCTTTTGTTACAATGTATGAGGGTTTTCGACTATTTTTGGATGAACAAGCACTTGCTTATTTGGAACGCTTGGATTGTCGGCGATCGAACAACTGAGTGTGACTTTCGCATACGGTGTCCGTTTTGGGCACGTAAGTACTTTTCGGAAATATAGCGACCCTTTTGGATTGAACTCACCCCTTTTGTTACAATGTATGAGGGATTTTGGATGTTTGTGGATGAACAAGAACTTGCTTATTTGGAACGCCTGGATTGTCGGCGATCGAACAACGGAGTGTGACTTTGGCATACGGTGTCTATTTTGGGCGCATAAGTACTTTTCGGAAATATAACGATTCTTTTGGATTGAACTCACCCTTTTCATTACAACGTATGAGGGATTTCGGCTGTTTGTGGATGAACAAGCACTTGCTTATTTGGAACGCTTGGATTGTCGGCGATCGAACAACTGAGTGTGACTTTCGCATACGGTGTCCGTTTTGGGCACGTAAGTACTTTTCGAAAATATAGCGACCCTTTTGGATTGAACTCACCCCTTTTGTTACAATGTATAAGGGATTTCGACTATTTTTGGATGAACAAGCACTTGCTTATTTGGAATGCTTGGATTGTCGGCGATCGAACAACTGAGTGTGACTTTCGCATACGGTGTCCGTTTTGGGCCCATAAGTACTTTTCTAAAATGTAGTGACGCTTTTGGATTGAACTCACCGTTTTCATCACATCGTATGAGGGATTTCAGCTATTTACAGATGAACAAGTACTTGCTTATTTAGAAGGCTTGGATTGTCGGCGATCGAACAACTGAGTTTGACTTTCGCGTACGGTGTCCGTTTTGGGCACATAAGTACTTTTCGAAAATGTAGCGACCCTTTTGGATTGAACTCACCCTTTTTGTTACAATGTATGTGGGATTTTGGCTGTTTGTGGATGAACAAGCACTTGCTTATTTGGAACGCTTGGATTGTCGACGATCGAACTACTGAGTGTGACTTTTGCATACGGTGTCCGTTCTGGGCCCATATGTACTTTTTTGAAATGTAGCGACTCTTTTGGATTGAACTCACCCTTTTTGTTACAATGTATGAGGGATTTCAACTATTTGTGGATGAACAAGCACTTGCTTATTTGGAACGCTTGGATTGTCGGCATCGAACAACTGAGTGTGACTTTCCCTTACAGTGCCTGTTTTAAGCCCATAAGTACTTTTCGAAAATGTGGAGACCCTTTTGGATTGAACTCACACTTTTTATCACGTCATATGAGGGATTTTGGCCATTTGTGGAGGAACAAGCACTTGCTTATTTGGAACGTTTGGATTGTTGGCGATCGAACAACTAAGTGTGACTTTCGCATATGGTGTCCGTTTTAAGCCCATAAGTACTTTTCGAAAATGCTGCGACCCTTTTGGATTGAACTCGCCCTTTTTGTCACGTTGTATTAGTGATTTCAGCTATTTGTGGATGAACAAGCACTTGCTTATTTGGAATGCGTGGATTGTCGGTGATTGAGCAACTGAGTGTGACTTTCGCATACGGTGTCCGTTTTGGGACCATAAGTACTTTTCGAAAATGAAGTGACCCATTTGGATTGAACTCACCCTTTTCGTTACAACGTATGAGGAATTTTGGCTATTTGTGGATGAACAACCCCTTGCTTATTTGGAACACTTGGATTGTCGGCAATCGAACAACCGAGTGTGACTTCCGCATACAATGTCCGTTTTTGGCCGATAAGTACTTTTCAAAAATGTAGCGATCCTTTTGGATTGAACTCACCCTTTTTCTTACAATGTATGAGAAATTTCGGCTATTTGTGGATGAACAAGCACTTACTTATTTGGAACGCTTGGATTGCCGGCGATGGAACAACTGAGTGTGACTTTTGCATACGGTGTCCGTTCTGGGCCCATATGTACTTTTTGGAAATGTAGCGGCCCTTTTGGATTGAACTCACCCTTTTTGTTGCAATGTATGAGGGATTTTGGCTATTTTTAGATGAACTAGCACTTACTTATTTGGAACGCTTGGATTGTCGACCATCGAACAACTGAGTGTGACTTTCGCATACGGTGTCCGTTTTGGGCGCATAAGTACTTTTCAGAAGTGTGGCGATCCTTTTGGATTGAACTCACCCTTTTTGTTACAACATATGATGGATTTCGACTGTTTGTGGATGAACAAGCACTTTCTTATTTGGAACGCTTGGATTGTCGGCGATCGAACAACTGAGTGTGACTTTTGCATACGGTGTCCTTTTTAGGCCCATAAGCACTTTTCGGAAATATAGCGATCCTTTTAGATTGAACTCACCCATTTTGTTACAACGTATGATGGATTTTCACTGTTTGTGGATGAACAAGCACTTGCTTATTTGGAACGCTTGGATTGTCGGCGATCGAACAACTGAGTGTGACTTTTGCGTACGGTGTCCGTTTTGGGCCTATAAGTACTTTTTGGAAATGTAGCGACCCTTTTGGATTGAATTCACCCTTTTTGTTATAATGTATGAGGGATTTTGGGTTTTTGTGGATGAACTAGCACTTGCTTATTTGGAACGCTTGGATTGTCAACGATCGAACAACTGAGTGTGACTTTCGTATACGGTGTCCGTTTTGGGCACATAAGCACTTTTCGAAAATGTAGCGATCCTTTTGGATTGAACGCACCCTTTTTGTTACAGCGTATGTGGGATTTCAACTGTTTGTAGATGAACAAGCACTTGCTTTTTTGGAACGCTTCGATTGTCGGCGATCGAACAACTGAGCTTGACTTTCGCATACGGTGTCCGTTTTGGGCCCATAAGTACTTTTCGAAAATATAGCGACAATTTTCGATTGAACTCACCCTTTTCATCGCATCGTATGAGGGATTTTGGCCATTTTTGGATGAACAAGCACTTGCTTATTTGGAAGGATTGGATTGTCGGCGATCGAACAACTGAGTGTGACTTTCGCATGCGATTTTCGTTTTGGGCACATAAGTACTTTTCGAAAATGTAGCAACCCGTTTGGATTGAACTCACCCTTTTTGTCACATCGCAGGAGAGATTTCGGCCATTTATGGTTGAACAAGCCCTTGCTTATTTGGAATGCTTAAATTGTCGACGATCGAACAACTGAGTGTGACTTTCGCATACGGTGTCCGTTTTAGGCCCACAAGTACTTTTCTGAAATGTAGCGATGCTTTTGGATTTAACTAACCCTTTTCCTCACGTCGTATGAGGGATTTCAACCATTTATGGGTGAGCAAGCACTTGCTTATTTGGAAGGCTGGGATTGTCGGCGATCGAACGACTGAGTTTGACATTCGCATACGGTGTCCGTTTTGGGCCCATAGGTACTTTTCGGAAATGTAGCGGCCCTTTTGGATTGAACTCACCCTTTTTATCACATCGTAGGTGAGATTTCGGCCATTTATGGATGAACAAGCCCTTTCTTATTTGGAATGCTTAAATTGTCGACGATCGAACAACTGAGTGTGACTTTCGCATACGGTGTCCATTTTAAGCCCATAAGTACTTTTTCTGAAATGTAGCGAAGCTTTTGGATTGAACTCACCCATTTTGTCATGTCGTATGAGGGATTTCAACCATTTATGGATGAACAAGCACTTGCTTATTTGGAAGGCTTGGATTGTCAGCGATCGAACAACTGAGTTTGACTTTCGCATACGGTGTCCGTTTTGAGCCCATAATTACTTTTCGAAAATGTAGTGACCCTTTTAGACTGAACTCGCCCTTTTTGTTACAATGTATGAGGGATTTCGGCTATTTGTGAATGAACAAGCACTTGCTTATTTGGAACGCTTGGATTGTCGACGATCGAACAACTGAGTATGACTTTCGCATACGGTGTCCGTTGTACTTTTTGGAAATGTAGCGACCCTTTTGGACTGAATTCACCCTTTTTGATATAATGTATGAGGGATTTTGGGTTTTTGTGGATGAACTAGCACTTGCTTATTTGGAACGCTTGGATTGTTGGCGATCGAACAACTGAGTGTGACTATCGTATACATTATTTGTTCTGGGCCCATAAGTACTTTTTGGAAATGTAGCGACCCTTTTGGATTGAACTACCCTTTTTGTTACAATGTATGAGGGATTTCGAATATTTGTGAATGAACAAGCACTTGCTTATTTGGAAAGCTTGGATTGTCGGCGATCGAACAACTGAGTGTGACTTTCGCATACGATGTTCGTTTTAGGCCCATAAGTACTTTTCGGAAATGTAGTGACCCTATTGGATTGAAATCACCCTTTTCGATACAGTGTATTGGGGATTTTGGCTATTTGTGGATGAACAAGCACTTTCTTATTTGGAACGCTTGGATTGTCGGCGATCGAACAATTGAGTGTGACTTTCGCATACGGTGTCCTTTTTGGGCCCATAAGCACTTTTCGGAAATGTAGCGATCCTTTTGGATTGAACTCACCCTTTTTGTCACATTCTAGTGTGGATTTCAGCTGTTTGTGGATGAACAAGCACTTGCTTATTTGGAACGCTTGGATTGTCGGTGGTTGAGCAACTGAGTGTGACTTTCGCATACGGTGTCCGTTTTGGGACCATAAGTAATTTTTGAAAATGAAGTGACCCATTTGGATTGAACTCACCCTTTTTGTTACAATGTATGAGGGATTTTGGCTATTTGTGAATGAACAAGCACTTGCTTATTTGGAACGCTTGGATTGTCGGCGACCGAACAATCGAGTGTGACTTTTGCATACGGTGTCCGTTTTGGGCCCATAAGTACTTTTTAGAAATGTAGCTATCCTTTTGGATTGAACTCATCCTTTTTGTTACAACGTATGAGGGATTTCAACTATTTTTGGATGAATGAGCACTTACTTATTTGGAAAGCTTGGATTGTCGACGATCGAGCAGATGAGTGTGACTTTCGTATACGGTGTCCGTTCTGGGCCCATAAGTACTTTTTGGAAATGTAGCGACCCTTTTGGACTGAACTCACCCTTTTTGTTACAATGTATGAGGGATTTTGGCTATTTTTAGATGAACTAGCACTGGCTTATTTGGAACGCTTAGATTGTCGATGATAAAACAACTGAGTGTGACTTTCGCATACGGTGTCCGTTTTGGGCGCATAAGTACTTTTCAGAAATGTAGCGATCCTTTTGGATTGAACTCACCCTTTTTGTCACAACGTATGATGGATTTCGACTGTTTGTGGATGAACAAGCACTTGCTTATTTGGAACGCTTGGATTGTCGGCGATCGAACAACTGAGTGTGACTTTCGCATACAGTGTTCTTTTTGTGCCCATAAGTACTTTTCGAAAATGTAGCGACCCTTTTGGATTGAACACACACTTTTTGTTATAGTGTATGTGGGATTTCGATTGTTTGTGGAGGAACAAGTACTTGCTTATTTGGAACGCTTGGATTGTCGGCGAACGAACAGCTGAGTGTGACTTTCGCATACGATTTTCGTTTTGGGCCCATAAGTACTTTTTGGAAATGTAGCGACCCTTTTGGATTGAACTCACCCTTTTTGTTACAATGTATGAGGGATTTCTACTGTTTGTGGATGAACAAGCACTTGCTTATTTGGGACGCTTGGATTGTCGGCGATCGAACAACTGAGTGTGACTTTTCCATACGGTGCCCGTTTTAAGCCCATAAGTACTTTTCAAAAATGTGGAGACCCTTTTGGATTGAACTCACACTTTTTGTCACGTCATACGAGGGATTTTAGACGTTCGTGGACGCACAAGCACTTGCTTATTTGCAACGTTTGGATTGTCGGCGATCGAACAACTAAGTGTGACTTTCGCATACGATGTCCGTTTCAAGCCCATAAGTACTTTTCAGAAATGTAGCGACCCTTTTGGATTGAACTCACCCTTTTTGTCACATCGTATTAGGGATTTTGGCTGTTTGTGGATGAACAAGCACTTGCTTATTTGGAACGCTTGGATTGTCGGCGACCGAAAAACTGAGTGTGACTTTCTTATACGGTGTCCGTTTTGGGCCCATAAGTACTTTTCAGAATTGTAGCGATCCTTTTGGATTGAACTCATCCTTTTTGTTACAACATATGAGGGATTTCAGCTATTTTTGGATGAACGAGCACTTACTTATTTGGAACGCTTGGATTGTCGGCGATCGAACAACTGAGTGTGACTTTCGTATACGGTGTCCGTTCTGGGCCCATAAGTACTTTTCGAAAATGAAGCGACCCTTTTGGACTGAACTCACCCTTTTTGTTACAACGTCTGAGGGATTTCGGCTATTTGTGGATGAACAAACACTTGCTCATTTGGAACGCTTGGATTGTCGACGACCGAACAATCGAGTGTGACTTTCGCATACGGTGTCCGTTTTGGGCCCATATGTACTTTTCAGAAATGTAGAGATCGTTTTGGATTGAACTCATCCTTTTCGTTACAACGTATGAGGGATTTCAACTATTTTTGGATGAACGAGCACTTACTTATTTGGAACGCTTGGATTGTCGGCGATCGAACAACTAGGTGTGATTTTCGTATACGGTGTCCGTTCTGAGCCCATAAGTACTTTTTTGAAATGTAGCGACCCTTTTGGACTGAACTCACCTTTTTGTTACAATGTATGAGGGATTTCGGCTATTTGTGAATGAACAAGCACTTGCTTATTTGGAACGCTTGGATTGTCGACGATCGAACAACTGAGTATGACTTTCGCATACGATGTCCGTTGTACTTTTTGGAAATGTAGCGACCCTTTTGGACTGAATTCACCCTTTTTGATATAATGTATGAGGGATTTTGGGTTTTTGTGGATGAACTAGCACTTGCTTATTTGGAACGCTTGGATTGTTGGCGATCGAACAACTGAGTGTGACTATCGTATACATTATTTGTTCTGGGCCCATAAGTACTTTTTGGAAATGTAGCGACCCTTTTGGATTGAACCACCCTTTTTGTTACAATGTATGAGGGATTTCGAATATTTGTGAATGAACAAGCACTTGCTTATTTGGAACGCTTGGATTGTCGGCGATCGAACAACTGAGTGTGACTTTCGCATACGATGTTCGTTTTAGGCCCATAAGTACTTTTCGGAAATGTAGTGACCCTATTGGATTGAACTCACCCTTTTCGATACAGTGTATTGGGGATTTTGGCTATTTGTGGATGAACAAGCACTTTCTTATTTGGAACGCTTGGATTGTCGGCGATCGAACAATTGAGTGTGACTTTCGCATACGGTGTCCTTTTTGGGCCCATAAGCACTTTTCGGAAATGTAGCGATCCTTTTGGATTGAACTCACCCTTTTTGTCACATTTTAGTGTGGATTTCAGCTGTTTGTGGATGAACAAGCACTTGCTTATTTGGAACGCTTGGATTGTCGGTGATTGAGCAACTGAGTGTGACTTTCGCATACGGTGTCCGTTTTGGGACCATAAGTAATTTTTGAAAATGAAGTGACCCATTTGGATTGAACTCACCCTTTTTGTTACAACGTATGAGGGATTTTGGCTATTTGTGAATGAACAAGCACTTGCTTATTTGGAACGCTTGGATTGTCGGCGACCGAACAACCGAGTGTGACTTTCGCATACGGTGTCCGTTTTGGGCCCATAAGTACTTTTTAGAAATGTAGCGATCCTTTTGGATTGAACTCATCCTTTTTGTTACAACGTATGAGGGATTTCATCTATTTTTGGATGAATGAGCACTTACTTATTTGGAAAGCTTGGATTGTCGACGATCGAGCAGATGAGTGTGACTTTCGTATACGGTGTCCGTTCTGGGCCCATAAGTACTTTTTGGAAATGTAGCGACCCTTTTGGACTGAACTCACCTTTTTGTTACAATGTATGAGGGATTTTGGCTATTTTTAGATGAACTAGCACTTGCTTATTTGGAATGCTTGGATTGTCGACGATCGAACAACTGAGTGTGACTTTCGTATACGGTGTCCGTTTTGGGCGCATAAGTACTTTTCAGAAATGTAGCGATCCGTTTGGATTGAACTCACCCTTTTTGTTACAACGTATGATGGATTTCAACTGTTTGTGGATGAACAAGCACTTGCTTATTTGGAACGCTTGGATTGTCGGCGAACGAACAGCTGAGCGTGACTTTCGCATACGGTTTTCGTTTTGGGCCCATAAGTACTTTTTGGAAATGTAGCGACCTTTTTGGATTGAACTCACCCTTTTTGTTACAATGTATGAGGGATTTCTACTGTTTGTGGATGAACAAGCACTTGCTTATTTGGAAGCTTGGATTGTCGGCGATCGAACAACTGAGTGTGACTTTTCCATACGGTGCCCGTTTTATGCCCATAAGTACTTTTCAAAAATGTGGAGACCCTTTTGGATTGAACTCACACTTTTTGTCACGTCATACGAGGGATTTTAGACGTTCGTGGACGAATAAGCACTTGCTTATTTGCAACGTTTGGATTGTCGGCGATCGAACAACTAAGTGTGACTTTCGCATACGATGTCCGTTTCAAGCCCATAAGTACTTTTCAGAAATGTAGCGACCCTTTTGGATTGAACTCACCCTTTTTGTCACATCGTATTAGGGATTTTGGCTGTTTGTGGATGAACAAGCACTTGCTTATTTGGAACGCTTGGATTGTCGGCGACCGAAAAACTGAGTGTGACTTTCTTATACGGTGTCCGTTTTGGGCCCATAAGTACTTTTCAGAATTGTAGCGATCCTTTTGGATTGAACTCATCCTTTTTGTTACAACATATGAGGGATTTCAGCTATTTTTGGATGAACGAGCACTTACTTATTTGGAACGCTTGGATTGTCGGCGATCGAACAACTGAGTGTGACTTTCGTATACGGTGTCCGTTCTGGGCCCATAAGTACTTTTCGAAAATGAAGCGACCCTTTTGGACTGAACTCACCCTTTTTGTTACAACGTCTGAGGGATTTCGGCTATTTGTGGATGAACAAACACTTGCTCATTTGGAACGCTTGGATTGTCGGCGACCGAACAACCGAGTGTGACTTTCGCATACGGTGTCCGTTTTGGGCCCATATGTACTTTTCAGAAATGTAGAGATCATTTTGGATTGAACTCATCCTTTTCGTTACAACGTATGAGGGATTTCAACTATTTTTGGATGAACGAGCACTTACTTATTTGGAACGCTTGGATTGTCGGCGATCGAACAACTGAGTGTGATTTTCGTATACGGTGTCCGCTCTGAGCCCATAAGTACTTTTTGGAAATGTAGCGACCCTTTTGGACTGAACTCACCTTTTTGTTACAATGTATGAGGGATTTTGGCTATTTTTAGATGAACTAGCACTTGCTTATTTGGAAAGCCTGGATTGTCGACAATCGAACAACTGAGTGTGACTTTCGCATACGACGTCCGTTTTGGGCGCGTAAGTACTTTTGGAAAATGTAGCGACCCTTTTGGATTGAAC
>NW_019242378.1:339212-358919 GCF_002742605.1 Olea europaea var. sylvestris | reverse complement strand
ACAACTAAGTGTGACTTTCGCATACGGTGTCCGTTTTAAGCCCATAAGCACAGTTTGGAAATGTAGCGACTCTTTTGGATTGTACTCACCCTTTTTGTCACGTTGTATTAGGGATTTTGGCTATTTGTGGATGAACAAGCACTTGCTTATTTGGAATGCTTGGATTGTCGGCGATCGAACAACTGAGTGTGACTTTCTCTTACGGTGTTTGTTTTGGGACCATAAGTACTTTTCGAAAATGAAGCGACCCTTTTGGATTGAACTCACCCTTTTTGTTACAACGTATGAGGGATTTTGGCTATTTGTGGATGAACAGGCACTTGCTTGTTTGGAATGCTTGGATTGTTGGCGATCGAACAATCGAGTGTGACCTTCGCATACGGTGTCCGTTTTGGGCCCAAAATGACTTTTCGAAAATGTAGCGATTCTTTTGGATTGAACTCACCCTTTTTGTTACAACGTATGAGGGATTTCAGATGTTTGTGGATGAGCAAGCACTTACTTATTTGGAACGCTTGGATTGTCGGCGATCGAAAAACTGAGTGTGACTTTCGCATACGGTGTCCGTTATGGGCCCATAAGTACTTTTTTGAAATATAGTGACCCTTTTGGATTGAACTCACCCTTTTTGGTACAATGAATGAGGGATTTTGGCTATTTTTAGATGAACTAGCACTTGGATCGCTTGGATTGTCGGCGATCAAACAACTGAAAATGACTATCCCATGCGGTGTCCGTTTTAAGCACGTAAGTACTTTTCAAAAATCTGGAGACCCTTTTGGATTGAACACACACTTTTTATCACGTCGTATGAGGGATTTTGGCCATTTATGGATGAACAAGCACTTGCTTATTTGGAACGCTTGGATTGTCGGCGATCGAACAACTAAGTGTGACTTTCACATACGGTGTCCGTTCTGTGCCCATAAGTACTTTTTGGAAATGTAGCGTCCCTTTTGGATTGAACTCACCCTTTTTGTTACGACGTATGAGGGATTTTAGCTGTTTGTGGATGAACAAGAACTTACTTATTTGGAACGCTTGGATTGTCGGCGATCGAACAACTAAGTGTGACTTTCACATACGGTGTCCGTTCTGGGCCCATAAGTACTTTTCGAAAATTTGGAGACCCTTTTGGATTGAACTCACCCTTTTTGTTACGACGTATGAGGGATTTTAGCTGTTTGTGGATGAACAAGAACTTACTTATTTGGAACGCTTGGATTGTCGGCGATCGAACAACTGAGTGTGACTTTCGCATACGGTGTCCGTTCTGGGCCCATAAGTACTTTTTGGAAATGTAGAGACCCTTTTGGATTGAACTCACCCTTTTTGTTACAATGTATAAGGGATTTCGACTGTTTTTGGATGAACAAGCACTTGCTTATTTGGAACGCTTGGATTGTCGGCATCGAACAACTGAGTGTGACTTTCCCATACGGTGCCCGTTTTAAGCCCATAAGTACTTTTCGAAAATTTGGAGACCCTTTTGGATTGAACACACACTTTTTGTCACGTCGTATGAGGGATTTTGGCCATTTATGGATGAACAAGCACTTGCTTATTTGGAACGCTTGGATTGTCGGCGATCGAACAACTAAGTGTGACTGTCACATACGGTGTCCGTTCTGTGCCCATAAGTACTTTTTGGAAATGTAGCGTCCCTTTTGGATTGAACTCACCCTTTTTGTTACAATGTATGAGGGATTTCAACTATTTGTGGATGAACAAGCACTTCCTTATTTGGAACCCTTGATTGTCGGCGATCGAACAACTGGAAATGTAGCGTCCCTTTTGGATTGAACTCACCCTTTTTTGCTTATTTGGAACGCTTGGATTGTCGGCGATCGAACAACTGAGTGTGACTTTCGCATACGGTGTCCGTTTTGGGCGCATAAGTACTTTTCAGAAATGTAGCGATCCTTTTGCATTGAACTCACCCTTTTTGTTACAACGTATGAGGGATTTCAGCTGTTTGTGGATGAACAAGAACTTACTTATTTGGAACGCTTGGATTGTCGGCGATCGAACAACTGAGTGTGACTTTCGCATACGGTGTCCGTTTTAAGCCCATAAGTACTTTTCGAAAATTTGGAGACCCTTTTGGATTGAACTCACCCTTTTTGTCACGTTGTATTAGGGATTTCAGCTGTTGGTGGATGAACAAGCACTTGCTTATTTGGAACGCTTGGATTGTCGACATCGAACAACTGAGTGTGACTTTCCCATACGGTGCCCGTTTTAAGCCCATAAGTACTTTTCGAAAATTTGGAGACCCTTTTGGATTGAACTCACACTTTTTATCACGTCGTATGAGGGATTTTGGCCATTTGTGGATGAACAAGCACTTCCTTATTTGGAACGTTTAGATTGTCAGCGATCGAACAACTAAGTGTGACTTTCGCATACAGTGTCCGTTTTAAGCCCATAAGTACTTTTAGGAAATGTAGCGACCCTTTTGGATTGAACTCACCCTTTTTGTCACGTTGTATTAGGGATTTCAGCTGTTGGTGGATGAACAAGCACTTGCTTATTTGGAACGCTTGGATTGTCGGTGATTGAGCAACTGAGTGTGACTTTCGCATACGGTGTCCGTTTTGGGACCATAAGTACTTTTCGAAAATGAAGTGACCCATTTGGATTGAACTCACCCTTTTTGTTACAACGTATGAGGGATTTTGGCTATTTGTGGACTAACACACACTTGCTTATTTGGTACGCTTGGATTGTCGACGACCGAACAACCGAATGTGACTTTCGCATACGGTGTCCGTTTTGGGCCCATAAGTACTTTTCAGAAACGTAGCTATCCTTTTGGATTGAACTCATCGTTTTTGTAACAATGTATGAGGGATTTCAACTGTTTGTGGATAAACGAGGACTTACCTGTTTGGAACGCTTTGATTGTCGGCGATCGAACAACTGAGTCTGACTTTCTTATACGGTGTCCGTTATGGGCCCAAAAGTACTTTTTGGAAATGTAGTGACCCTTTTGGATTGAACTCACCCTTTTTGGTACAATGAATGAGGGATTTTAGCTATTTTTAGATGAGCTAGCACTTGCTTATTTGGATCGCTTGGATTGTCGGTGATCGAACAACTGAATATGACTATCCCATACGGTGTCCATTTTAAGCACATAAGTACTTTTCGAAAATCTAGAGACCCTTTCTGATTGAACACACACTTTTTGTCACGTGTATGACGAATTTTGGCCATTTCTGGATGAACAAGCACTTGCTTATTTGGAATGCTTGGATTGTCGGCGATCGAACAACTAAGTGTGACTGTCACATACGGTGTCCGTTCTGGGCCCGTAAGTACTTTTTGGAAATGTGGCGACCCTTTTGGATTGAACTCACCCTTTTTGTTACAATGTGTGAGGGATTTTGGCTATTTTTAGATGAACTAGCACTTGCTTATTTGGAACACTTGGATTGTCGGCGATCGAACAACTGAGTGTGACTTTCGCATACGGTGTCCATTTTGGGCGTATAAGTACTTTTCAGAAATGTAGCAATACTTTTGCATTGAACTCACCCTTTTTGTTACAATGTATGAGGGATTTCAGCTGTTTGTGGATGAACAAGAACTTACTAATTTGGAAAGCTTGGATTGTCGGCGATCGAACAACTGAGTGTGACTTTCGCATACGGTGTCCGTTCTGGGCCCATAAGTACTTTTTGGAAATGTAGAGACCCTTTTGGATTGAACTCACCCTTTTTGTTACAATGTATGAGGGATTTCAACTATTTTTGGATGAACAAGCACTTGCTTATTTGGAACGCTTGGATTGTCGGCATCGAACAACTGAGTGTGACTTTCCCATACGGTGCCCATTTTAAGCCCATAAGTACTTTTCGAAAATGTGGAGACACTTTTGGATTGAACTCACACTTTTTGTCACGTCGTATGAGGGATTTTGGCCATTTTTGGACAAACAAGCACTTGCTTATTTGGAACGTTTAGATTGTCGACGATCGAACAACTAAGTTTGACTTTTGCATACGGTGTCCGTTTTAAGCCCATAAGTACTTTTCGAAAATGTAGCGACCTTTTTGGATTGAACTCACCCTTTTTGTCACGTTGTATTAGGAATTTCAGCTATTTGTGGACGAACAAGCACTTGCTTATTTGGAACACTTGGATTGTCGGTGATTGAGCAACTGAGTGTGACTTTCGCATACGCTGTCCGTTTTGGGACCATAAGTACTTTTTGAAAATGAAGTGACCCATTTGGATTGAACTCACCCTTTTTGTTACAACGTATGAGGGATTTTGGATATTTGTGGATGAACAAGCACTTGCTTATTTGAAACGCTTGGATTGTCGGCGACCGAACAACCTTGTGTGACTTTCGCATACGGTGTCCGTTTTGGGCCCATAAGTATTTTTCAAAAATGTAGCGATCCTTTTGGATTGAACTCATCCTTTTTGTTACAATGTATGAGGGATTTTCGCTATTTTTAGATGAACTAGCACTTGCTTATTTGGAACGCTTGGATTGTCGACGACCGAACAGCTGTGTGTGACTTTCGCATACGGTGACCGTTTTGGGCGCATAAGTACTTTTCAGAACTGTAGCGATCCTTTTGGATTGAACTCACCCTTTTTGTTACAACGTACGATGGATATCGACTGTTTGTGGATGAACAAGCACTTGCTTATTTGGAACGCTTAGATTGTCGGCGATCGAACAACTGAGTGTGACTTTCGCATACGGTGTTCATTTTGAGCCCATAAGTACTTTTCGAAAATGTAGCGACCCTTTTGGATTGAACTCACCCTTTTTGTTACAACGTATGAGGGATTTCAACTGTCTATGGATGAACAAGCACTTACTTATTTGGAACGCTTGGATTGTCGGCGATCGAACAACTTAGTGTGACTTTTGCATACGGTGTTTGTTTTAAGCCCATAAGCACATTTCGAAAATGTGGCGGCCCTTTTGGATTGTACTCATCATTTTTGTCACGTTGTATTAGGGATTTCGGCTGTTTGTGGATGAACAAGAACTTGCTTATTTGGAACGCTTGGATTGTCGGCGATCGAACAACTGAGTGTGACTTTCGCATACGGTGTCCGTTTTGGGACCATAAGTACTTTTCGAAAATGAAGCGACCCTTTTGGATTGAACTCACCCTTTTTGCTACAACGTATGAGGGATTTTGGCTATTTGTGGATGAACAAGCACTTGCTTATTTGGAACGCTTAGATTTTCGACGAACGAACAACCGAGTGTGACTTTCGCATACGGTGTCCGTTTTGGGCCCATAAGTACTTTTCGGGAAATGTAGCAACCCTATTGGATTGAACTCACCCTTTTCAATACAGTGTATGAGGGATTTTGGTTATTTGTGGATGAACAAGACCTTACTTATTTGGAACGCTTGGATTGTCGACGATCGAACAACTGAGTGTGACTTTCGCATACGGTGTCCGTTCTTGGTCGATAAGTACTTTTTTGAAATGTAGCGACCCTTTTGGATTGAACTCACCCTTTTTGTTAAAATGTATGAGGGATTTTGGCTATTTTTGGATGAACTAGCACTTGCTTATTTGGAACGCTTGGATTGTCGACGATCGAACAACTGAGTGTGACTTTCGCATATGGTGTCCGTTTTGGGCGCATAAGTACTTTTCGGAAATGTAGCGACCCTTTTGGATTAAACTCACCCTTTTTGTTATAGTGTATGAGGGATTTCGACTGTTTGTGGATGAACAAGCACTTGCTTATTTGGAACGCTTGGATTTTCGACGAACGAACAACTGAGTGTGACTTCCGCAAATGGTTTTCGTTTCGAGCCCATAAGTACTTTTCGGAAATGTAGCGACCCTTTTGGATTGATCTCACCCTTTTTGTCATAGTGTACGAGGGATTTTAGCCATTGTGGTTGAAAAAGCACTTGCTTATTTGGAACGCTTGTATTGTCGGTGATCGAACAACTGAGTGTGACTTTCGCATACGGTGTCCGTTTTGGGCCCATAAGTACTTTTTGGAAATGTAGCGACCCTTTTGGATTGAAATCACCCTTTTTGTCACAATGTATTAGGGATTTTGGGTTTTTATGGATGAACTAGCCCTTGCTTATTTGGAACGCCTGGATTGTCAACGATCGAACAACTGAGTGTGACTTTCGCATACGGTTTCCGTTTTGGACGCATAAGTACTTTTCGAAAATATAGCGACCCTTTTGGATTGAACAAACCCTTTTTGTTACAATATATGAGGGATTTTGGCTGTTTTTGGATTATCAAGCACTTGCTTATTTGGAATGCTTGGATTGTCGATGATCGAACGACTGTGTGTGACTTTCGCATACGGTGTCCGTTTTGGTCCCATAAGTACTTTTCAAAAATGTAGAGACCCTTTTGGATTGAACTCACCCTTTTCGTCACGTCATAAGAGGGATTTTGGCCGTTTGAGGATGAACAAGCACTTGCATATTTGGAACGCTTGGATTGTCACCGATCGAGCAATTGAGTGTGACTTTCGCATACGATGTCCGTTTTAAGCACATAAGTACTTTTTGGAAATGTAGCGACCCTTTTGGATTGAACTCACCCTTTTTATTACAATGTATGAGGGATTTCGGATGTTTGTGGATGAACAAGCACTTGCTTATTTGGAACGCTTGGATTGTCGGCGATCGAACAACTGAGTGTGACGAACGCTTGGATTGTCGGCGATCGAACAACTGAGTGTGACTTTCGCATACGGTGTCCGTTTTGGGCGCATATGTACTTTTCGGAAATATAGCGATTCTTTTAGATTGAACTGACCCTTTTCATTACAACGTATGAGGGATTTCGGCTATTTGTGGATGAACAAGCACTTGCTTATTTGGAACGCTTGGATTGTCGGCGATCGAACAACTGAGTGTGACTTTCGCATACGGTGTCCGTTTTGGGCGCATAAGTACTTTTCAAAAATATAGCGATTCTATTAGATTGAACTCACCCTTTTCATTACAACGTATGAGGGATTTTGGCTGTTTGTGGATGAACAAGCACTTGCTTATTTGGAACGCTTGGATTGTCGGCGATTGAACAACTGAGTGTGACTTTCACATACGTTGTTCGTTTCGGGCCCATAAGTACTTTTCGGAAATGTAGTGACCCTTTTGGATTGAACTCACCCTTTTTGTTACAATGTATGAGAGATTTCGACTATTTTTGGATGAACAAGCACTTGCTTATTTGAAATGCTTGGATTGTCGGCGATCGAACAACTGAGTGTGACTTTCGTATATGTTGTCCGTTTTAAGCCCATAAGTACTTTTCTGAAATGTAGCGACACTTTTGGATTGAACTCACTATTTTCATCACATCATATGAGGGATTTCAGCCATTTACAGATAAACAAGCACTTGCTTATTTGGAAGGCTTGGATTGTCAGCGATCGAACAACTGAGTTTGACTTTCGCATACGGTGTCTGTTTTGAGCCCATAATTACTTTTCGAAAATGTAGCGACCCTTTTGGACTAAACTCACCCTTTTTGTTACAATGCATGAGGGATTTCGGCTATTTGTGAATGAACAAGCACTTGCTTATTTGGAATGCTTGGATTGTCGGCGATCGGACAATCGAGTGTGACTTTCGCATACGATGTCCGTTTTGGGCCCATAAGTACTTTTCGAAAATGTAGCAACCCTTTTGGATTGAACTCACCCTTTTTGTTACAATGTATGTGGGATTTTCGATGTTTTTGGATGAACAAGCACTTGCTTATTTGGAACGCTTGGATTGTCGGCGATCGAACAATTGTGTGTGGCTTTCGCATACGATGTCCATTCTGGGCTCATAAGTACTTTTCGAAAATGTAGCGATCCTTTTGGATTGAACTCACCCTTTTCATTACAACATATGAGGGATTTTGGCCATTTGTGGATGAACAAGCACTTGCTTATTTGGAACGCTTGGATTGTTGGCGATCGAACAAATGAGTGTGACTTTCGCATACGTTGTTCGTTTTGGGACCGTAAGTACTTTTTGGAAATGTAGTGACCCTTTTGGATTGAACTCACCCTTTTTGTTACAATGTATGAGGGATTTTGACT
Source organism: Olea europaea var. sylvestris (assembly GCF_002742605.1). Taxonomy (NCBI): domain Eukaryota; kingdom Viridiplantae; phylum Streptophyta; class Magnoliopsida; order Lamiales; family Oleaceae; genus Olea; species Olea europaea. The sequence continues at coordinate 350,857 of NW_019242378.1, read as the reverse complement.
ATTTGTGGATGAACAAGCACTTGCTTATTTGGAACGCTTGGATTGTCGGCACCGAACTACTGAGTGTGACTTTCCCATACGATGCCCGTTTTGGGCCCATAAGTACTTTTCGGAAATGTAGCGATCCTTTTGGATTGAACTCACCCTTTTTGTTTCAACGTATGAGAGATTTCAGCTATTTGTGGATGAACAAGCACTTGCTTGTTTGGAACGCTTGGATTGTCGGCATCGAACAACTGAGTGTGACTTTCCCATACGGTGCCCGTTTTAAGCCCATAAGTAATTTTTGAAAATGTGGAGACCCTTTTCGATTGAACTCACACTTTTTGTCACGTCGTATGAGGGATTTTGCCCATTTGTGGATGAACAAGCACTTGCTTATTTGGACCGTTTGGATTGTCGGCGATCGAACAACTAAGTGTGACTTTCGCATACAGTGTCCGTTTTAAGCCCATAACTGCTTTTCGGAAATGTAGCGATCCTTTTGGATTGAACTCACCCTTTTTGTCACGTTGTATCAGGGATTTCAACAATTTGTTGATGAACAAGCACTTGCTTATTTGGAATGCTTGGATTGTCGGTGATTGAGCAACTGAGTGTGACTTTCGTATACGGTGTCCGTTTTGGGCCGATAAGTACTTTTCAAAAATGAAGTGACCCATTTGGATTGAACTCACCCTTTTTCTTACAACGTATGAGGGATTTCAGCTATTTGTGGATGAACAAGCACTTACTTATTTGGAACGCTTGGATTGTCGGCGATCGAACAACTGAGTGTGACTTTTGCATACGTTGTCCGTTCTGGGCCCATATGTACTTTTTGGAAATGTAGCGACCCTTTTGTATTGAACTCACCCTTTTTGTCACAATGTATGAGGGATTCTGGCTATCTTTGGGTGAACTAGCACTTACTTATTTGGAACGCTTGGATTGTCGACGATCGAACAACCGAGTGTGACTTTCGCATACGGTGTCCGTTTTGGGCGCATAAGTACTTTTCAGAAATGTGGCAATCCTTTTGGATTGAACTCACCCTTTTTGATACAACATATGATGGATTTCGACTGTTTGTGGATGAACAAGCACTTGCTTATTTGGAACGCTTGGATCATCGACGATCGAACAACTGAGTGTGACTTTCGCATACGGTGTTCGTTTTGGGCCCATAAGTACTTTTCGAAAATGTAGCGACCCTATTGGATTGAACTCATCCTTTTCGATATAGTGTATGAGGGATTTTGGCTATTTTTGGATGAACAAGCACTTTCTTATTTGGAACGCTTGGATTGTCGACGATCGAACAACTGAGTGTGACTTTCGCATACGGTGTCCTTTTTGGGCCCATAAGCACTTTTCGGAAATGTAGCGATCCTTTTGGATTGAACTCACCCATTTAGTTACAACGTATGATGGATTTCGACTGTTTGTGGATGAACAAGCACTTGCTTATTTGGAACGCTTGGAATGTCGACGATCGAACAACTGAGTGTGACTTTCACATACGGTGTCCGTTTTGGGCGCATAAGTACTTTTTGGAAATGTAGTGACCCTTTTGGATTGAATTCTCCCTTTTTTTATAATGTATGAGGGATTTTGGGTTTTTGTGGATGAACTAGCACTTGCTTATTTTGAACGCTTGGATTGTCAACGATCGAACAACTGAGTGTGACTTTCGCATACGGTGTCCGTTTTGGGCACATACGCACTTTTCGAAAATGTAGCGATCCTTTTGGATTGAACGTACCCTTTTTGTTACAATGTATGAGGGATTACTGTTTGTGGATGAACAAGCACTTGCTTATTTGGAACGCTTTGATTGTCGACGATCGAACAACTGAGCATGACTTTCGCATACGGTGTCCATTTTGGGCCCATAAGTACTTTTCGAAAATGTAGCGACAATTTTCGATTGAGCTCACCCTTTTCATCACATCGTATGAGGGATTTTGGGCATTTTTGGATGAACAAGCACTTGCTTATTTGGAAGGATTGGATTGTCGACGATCGAACAACTGAGTGTGACTTTCGCATGCGATTTCCGTTTTGGGCCCATAAGTACTTTTCAGAAATGTAGCGGACCCGTTTGGATTGAACTCACCCTTTTTGACGCATCACAGGAGAGATTTCAGCCATTTATGGTTGAACAAGCCCTTGCTTATTTGGAATGCTTAAATTGTCGACGATCGAACAACTGAGCGTGACTTTCGCATACGGTGTCCGTTTTAAGCCCATAAGTACTTTCTTGAAATGTAGCGATGCTTTTGGATTGAACTCACCATTTTCGTCACGTCGTATGAGGGATTTCAACCATTCATGGATGAACAAGCACTTGCTTATTTGGAAGGCTTGGATTGTCGGTGATCGAACAACTGAGTTTGACTTTCACATACGGTGTCCGTTTTGAGCCCATAAGTACTTTTCAGAAATGTAGCGGCCCTTTTGGATTGAACTCACCCTTTTTGTCACATTGTAGGAGAGATTTTGGCCATTTATGGATGAACAAGCCCTTGCTTATTTGGAATGCTTAGATTGTCGACGATCGAACAACTGAGTGTGACTTTCGCATACGGTGTCCGTTTTAAGCCCATAAGTACTTTTCTGAAATGTAGCGAAGCTTTTGGATTGAACTCACCCTTTTCATCACGTCGTATGAGGGATTTCAACCATTTATGGATGAACAAGCACTTGCTTATTTGGAAGGCTTGGATTGTCGGTGATCGAACAATTGAGTTTCACTTTCTCATACGGTGTCCGTTTTGAGCCCATAAGTACTTTTTGGAAATATAACGGCCCTTTTGGATTGAACTCACCCTTTTTGTCACATCGTAGGAGAGATTTCAGCCATTTATGGATGAACAAGCCCTTGCTTATTTGGAATGCTTAAATTTTCGACGATCGAACAACTGAGTGTGACTTTAGCATACGGTGTTCGTTTTAAGCCCATAAGTACTTTTTTGAAATGTAACGATGCTTTCGGATTGAACTCACCCTTTTCATCACGTCGTATGAGGGATTTCAACCATTTATGGATGAACAAGCACTTGCTTATTTGGAAGGCTCGGATTGTCAGCGATCGAACAACTGAGTTTGACTTTCGCATACGGTGTCCATTTTGAGCCCATAATTACTTTTCGAAAATGTAGCGACCCTTTTGGACTGAACTCAAACTTTTTGTTACAATGTATGAGGGATTTTGGCTATTTGTGAATGAACAAGCACTTGCTCATTTGGAACGCTTGGATTGTCGGCGATCGAACAACTGAGTGTGACTTTCGCATACGGTGTCCGTTTTGGGCGCATAAGTACTTTTTGGAAATGTAGCGACCCTTTTGGACTGAACTCAAACTTTTTGTTACAATGTATGCGGGATTTTGGCTATTTGTGAATGAACAAGCACTTGCTTATTTGGAATGCTTGGGTTGTCAACAATCGAACAACTGAGTGTGACTTTCGCATACGGTGTCCGTTTTGGGCACATAAGCACTTTTCGAAAATGTAGCGATCCTTTTGGATTGAACGCACCCTTTTTGTTACAACGTATGAGGGATTTTGACTGTTTGGAGATGAACAAGCACTTGCTTATTTGGAAAGCTTCGATTGTCCGCGATCGAACAACTGAGCGTGACTTTAGCATACGGTGTCCGTTTTGGGCTCATAAGTACTTTTCGAAAATGTAGCGACAATTTTCGATTGAACTCACCCTTTTCATCACATCATATGAGGGATTTTGGCCATTTTTGGATGAACAAGTACTCGCTAATTTGGAAGGATTGGATTGTCGGCGATCGAACAACTGAGTGTGACTTTCGCATGCCGTTTCCGTTTTGGGCCCATAAGTACTTTTCAGAAATGTAGTGACCCGTTTGGATTGAACTCACCCTTTTTGTCACATCGCAGGAGAGATTTCGGCCATTTATGGTTGAACAAGCCCTTGCTTATTTGGAATGCTTAAATTGTCGACGATCGAACAACTGAGTGTGACTTTTGCATACAACGTCCGTTTTAAGCCCATAAGTACTTTTCTGAAATGTAGCGATGCTTTTGGATTGAACTCACCCTTTTCGTCACGTCGTATGAGGGATTTCAACCATTTATGGATGAACAAGCACTTGATTATTTGGAAGGCTTGCATTGTCGGCGATCGAACAACTGAGTTTGACTTTCACATACGGTGTCCATTTTGAGCCCATAAGTACTTTTCGGAAATGTAGCGGCCCTTTTGGATTGAACTCACCCTTTTTGTCACATCGTAGGAGAGATTTCGGCCATTTATGGATGAACAAGCCCTTGCTTATTTGGAATGGTTAAATTGTCGACGATCGAACAACTGAGTGTGACTTTCGCATACGGTGTCCGTTTTAAGCCCATAAGTACTTTTCTAAAATGTAGCGATGCTTTTGGATTGAGCTCACCCTTTTCGTCACGTCGCATGAGGGATTTCAACCATTTATGGATGAACAAGCACTTGCTTATTTGAAAGGCTTGGATCGTCAGTGATCGAACAACTGAGTTTGACTTTCGCATACGGTGTCCGTTTTGAGCCCATAAGTTCTTTTCGGAAATGTAGCAAACCTTTTTGTTTGAACTCGCCCTTTTTGTCACATCGTAGGAGAGATTTCAGACATTTATGGATGAACAAGCCCTTGCTTATTTGGAATGCTTAAATTGTCGACGATCGAACAACTGAGTGTGACTTTCGCATACGGTGTCCGTTTTAAGCCCATAAATACTTTTCTGAAATGTAGCGAAGCTTTTGGATTGAACTCACCCTTTTCATCATGCTGTATGAGGGATTTCAACCATTTATGGATGAACAAGCACTTGCTTATTTGGAAGGCTTGGATTGTCAGCGATCGAACAACTGAGTTTTACTTTCGCATACGGTGTCCGTTTTGAGCCCATAATTACTTTTCAAAAATGTAGCGACCCTTTTGGACTAAACTCATCCTTTTTGTTACAATGTATGAGGGATTTTGGCTATTTGTGAATGAACAAGCACTTGCTTATTTGGAATGCTTGGATTGTCGGCGATCGAACAACTGAGTGTGACTTTCGCATACGGCGTCCGTTTTGGGCGCATAAGTACTTTTCGGAAATGTAGCAAACCTTTTGGATTGAACTCACCCTTTTTGTTATAACATATGAGGGATTTCGGCTATTTGTGGACGAACAAGCACTTGCTTATTTGGAATGCTAGGATAGTTGGCGATCGAACAACTGAGTGTGACTATCGTATACATTGTTTGTTTTGGGTCCATAAGTACTTTTTGGAAATGTGGCGACCCTTTTGGATTGAACTCACCCTTTTTGTTACAACGTATGAGGGATTTCGACTATTTGTGGATGAACAAGTACTTGCTTATTTGGAACGCCTGGATTGTCGGTGATCGAACAACTGAGTGTGACTTTCCCATACGTTGTCCGTTCTGGACCCATAAGTACTTTTTGGAAATGTAGCGACCCTTTTGGATTGAACTCACCCTTTTTGATACAATGTATGAGGGATTTCGGCTATTTGTGAATGAACAAGCACTTGCTTATTTGGAACGCTTGGATTGTTGGCGATCGAACAACTGAGTGTGACTTTCACATACGGTGTCCGTTTTGGGCGCATAAGTATTTCTCGAAAATGTAGCAAACCTTTTGGATTGAACTCACCCTTGTTGTTATAACATATGAGGGATTTCGGTAGTTTGTGGATGAATAAGCACTTGCATATTTGGAACGCTTGGATTGTTGGCGATCGATCAACTGAGTGTGACAATTGTATACATTGTTTGTTTTGGGCCCATAAGTACTTTTTGGAAATGTAGCGACCCTTTTGGATTGAACTCACCCTTTTTGTTAGAATGTATGAGGGATTTTGACTGTTTGTGGATGAACAAGCACTTGCTTATTTGGAACGCTTGGATTGTCGACGATCGAACAACTGAGTGTGACTTTCCCATACGGTGTCCGTTTTAAACCCAAAATTACTTTTCGAAAATGTGGAGACCCTGTTGGATTGAACTCACACTCTTTGTCACGTCGTATGAGGGATTTTGGCCATTTGTGGACGAACAAGCACTTGCTTATTCGGAACGCTTGGATTGTCGGCGATCGAACAACTAAGTGTGACTTTCGCATACGGTGTCCGTTTTAAGCCCATAAGTACTTTTCGGAAATGTGGCGACCCTTTTGGATTGAACTCACCTTTTTTGTCACGTTGTATTAGGGATTCTAGCTGTTTTTGGATGGACAAGCACTTGCTTATTTGGAACGCTTGGATTGTCGACGATCGAGCGACTGAGTGTGACTTTAGCATACGGTGTTCGTTTTGGGACCATAAGTAATTTTTGAAAATGAAGCGACCCATTTGGATTGAACTCACCCTTTTTGTTGCAACGTATGAGAGATTTTGGCTGTTTATGGATGAACAAGCACTTGCTTATTTGGAACGCTTGGATTGTCGGCGATCGAACAACCGAGTGTGACTTACGGTGTCCGTTTTGGGCCCATAAGTACGTTTCGGAAATGTAGTGATCCGTTTGAATTGAACTCACCCTTTTTGTTACAACATACGAGGGACTTCAGCTATTTGTGGAAGAACAAGCACTTACTCATTTGGAACGCTTGGATTGTCGGCGATCGAACAAATGAGTGTGACTTTCGCATACGTTGTTCGTTTTGGGCCCTTAAGTACTTTTTGGAAATGTAGCAACCCTTTTGGATTGAACTCACCCTTTTTGTTACAATGTATGAGGGATTTTGACTATTTTTGGATGAACAAGCACTTGCTTATTTGGAATGCTCGGATTGTCGACGATCGAACAACTGAGTGTGACTTTCGCATACAGTGTCCGTTTTAAGGCCATAAGTACTTTTCTGAAATGTAGCGACGCTTTTGGATTGAACAAACCATTTTCATCACATCGTATGAGCGATTTCAGCCATTTACAGATGAACAAGCACTTGCTTATTTGGAAGGCTTGGATTGTCGACGATCGAACAACTGAGTTTCACTTTCGCATACGGTGTCCGTTTTGGGCCCATAAGTACTTTTCAAAAACGTAGCGACCCTTTTGGATTGAACTCACCCTTTTTCTTACAATGTATGTGGGATATTGGCTGTTTGTGGATGAACAACCACTTGCTTATTTGGAACGCTTGGATTGTCGGTGATCGAACAACTGAGTGTGACTTTCGCGTACGGTGTCCATTCTGGGCGCATAAGTACTTTTTGAAAATGTAGCGATCCTTTTGGATTGAACTCAACCTTTTCTTTACAACATACGAAGTATTTTGGCCGTTTGTGGATGAACATGCACTTGCTTATTTGGAACGCTTGGATTGTTGGCGATCGAACAACTGAGTGTGACTTTCGCATACGTTGTTCGTTTTGGGCCCATAAGTGCTTTTTGGAAATGTAGCGACCCTTTTTGGATTGAAGTCACCCTTTTTGTTACAATGTATGGGGGATTTTGACTGTTTGTGGAAGAACAAGCACTTGCTTATTTGGAACCCTTGGATTGTCGGCGATTGAACAACTGAGTGAGACTTTCCCATACAGTGTTCGTTTTAAGCCCATAAGTACTTTACCAAAATGTGGAGACCCTTTTAGATTGAAATCACACTTTTTGTCATGTTGTATGAGGGATTTTGGCTGTTTGTGGATGAACAAGCACTTGCTTATTTGGACTGTCGGTGATCGAACAACTGAGTGTGACTTTCGCATACGGTGTCCGTTTTGGGACCATAAGTACTTTTCGAAAATGAACCGACCCATTTGGATTGAACTCACCTTTTTTGTAACAATGTATGAGGGATTTTGGCTATTTGTGGATGAACAAGCACTTGCTTATTTGGAACGCTTGGATTGTTGGCGATCGAACAACCAAGTGTGACCTTCGCATACGGTGTCCGTTTTGGGCCCAAAAGTACTTTTCGAAAATGTAGCGATCCTTTTGGATTGAACTCACCCTTTTTGTTACAACATATGAGGGATTTGAACTGCTTGTGGATGAACAAGCACTTGCTTATTTGGAACGCTTGGATTGTCGGCGACCGAACAACCGAGTGTGACCTTCGCATACGATGTCCGTTTTGGGCCCAAAAGTACTTTTCAAAAATGTAGCGATCCTTTTGGATTGAACTCACCCTTTTTGTTACAACGTATGAGGGATTTCGACTGCTTGTGGATGAACAAGCACTTACTTATTTGGAACGCTTGGATTGTCGGCGATCGAACAACTGAGTGTGACTTTCGCATACGGTGTCCGTTCTGGGCCCATAAGCACTTTTTGGAAATGTAGTGACCCTTTTGGATTGAACTCACCCTTTTTGTTACAATGTATGAGGGATTTTGGCTATTTTTAGATGAACTAGGACTTGCTTATTTGGAACGCTTGGATTGTCGGCGATCGAACAACTGAATAAAACTATCCCATACGGTGTCCGTTTTAAGCACATAAGTATTTTTCGAAAATCTGGAGACCCTTTCGGGTTGAACACACACTTTTTATCACGTCGTACGAGGGATTTTGACCATTTGTGGACGAACGAGCACTTGCTTATTTGGAACACTTAGATTGTCAGCGATCGAACAACTAAGTGTGACTTTCACATACGGTGTCCGTTCTGGGCCCATAAGTACTTTTTGGAAATGTAGCGACCCTTTTGGATTGAACTCATCCTTTTTGTTACAACGTATGAGGGATTTTGGCTATTTTTAGATGAACTATCACTTGCTTATTTGGAACGCTTGGATTGTCGGCGATCGAACAACTGAGTCTGACTTTCGTATACGGTGTCCGTTTTGGGCGCATAAGTACTTTTCAGAAATGTAGCGATCCTATTGCATTGAACTCACCCTTTTTGTTACAACGTATGAGGGATTTCAGCTGTTTGTGGACGAACAAGCACTTACTTATTTGGAACGCTTGGATTGTCTGCGATCGAACAACTGAGTGTAACTTTCGCATAAGGTGTCTATTTTGGGACCATCAGTACTTTTCGAAAATGAAGCGACCCATTTGGATTGAACTCACCCTTTTTGTTACAACGTATGAGGGATTTTAGCTATTTGTGGATGAACAAGCACTTGCTTATTTGGAACGCTTGGATTGTCGGCATCGAACAACTGAGTGTGACTTTCCCATACCGTGCCCGTTTTAAGCCCATAAGTACTTTTAGAAAATGTGGAGACCCTTTTGGATTGAACTCACACTTTTTGTCACGTAGTATGAGGGATTTTGGCCATTTGTGGACGAACAAGCACTTGCTTATTTGGAACGTTTGGATTGTCGGCGATCGAACAACAAAGTGTGACTTTTGCATACAGTGTCTGTTTTAAGCCCTTAAGTACTTTTCGAAAATGTAGCGACCCTTTTAGATTGAACTCACCCTTTTTGTCACGTTGTATTAGGGATTTCAGCTGTTTGTGGATGAACAAGCACTTGCTTATTTGGAATGCTTGGATTGTCGATGATTGAGCAACTGAGTGTGACTTTCGCATAAAGTGTCCGTTTTAGGACCATAAGTACTTTTTGAAAATGAAGTGACCCATTTGGATTCAACTCACCCTTTTTGTTACAATGTATGAGGGATTTTGGCTATTTGTGGATGAACAAGCAATTTATTATTTGGAACGCTTGGATTGTCGGCGACCAAACAACCGAGTGTGACTTTCGCATACGGTGTCCGTTTTGGGCCCATAAGTACTTTTCGGAAATGTAGCGATCCTTTTGGATTGAACTCATCCTTTATGTTACAACGTATGAGGGATTTCAACTATTTGTGGATGAACGAGCACTTACTTATTTGGAACGCTTGGATTGTCGACGATCGAACAACTGAGTGTGACTTTCAAATACGGTTTCCGTTCTGGGCCCATAAGTACTTTTTGGAAATGTAGCGACCCTTTTGGATTGAACTCACCCTTTTTGTTACAATGTATGAGGGATTTTAGCTATTTTTAGATGAACTAGCACTTGCTTATTTGGAATGCTTGGATCGTCGGCGATCGAACAACTGAGTGTGACTTTCCCGTACGGTGCCCGTTTTAAGCCCATAAGTACTTTTCAAAAATGTGGAGACCCTTTTGGATTGAATTCACACTTTTTGTCACATCGTATGAGGGATTTTGGCCATTTGTGGACGAACAAGCACTTGCTTATTTGGAACGTTTGGATTGTCGGTGATCAAACAACTGAGTGTGACTTTCGCATACGATGTCCGTTTCAAGCCCATAAGTACTTTTCGGAAATGTAGCGACCCTTTTGGATTGAACTCACCCTTTTTGTTAGATTGTATAAGGGATTTTGATTGTTTATGAATGAACAAGCACTTGCTTATTTGGAACGCTTGGATTGTCGGCGAACGAACAACTGAGTGTGACTTTCACATACGGTTTTCGTTTTTGTCCCATAAGTACTTTTTGGAAATGTAGCAACCCTTTTGGATTGAACTCACCCTTCTTGTTACAATGTATGAGGGATTTGGACTTTTTTTGGATGAACAAGCACTTGCTTATTTGGAACGCTTGGATTGTCGGCAATCGAACAACTGAGTGTGACTTTCCCGTACGGTGCACATTTTAAGCCCATAAGTACTTTTCAAAAATATGGAGACCCTTTTGGATTGAACTCACACTTTTTGTCACGTCGTATGAGGGATTTTGGCCATTTGTGGACGAACAAGCACTTGCTTATTTGGAACGTTTGGATTGTCGGCGATCAAACAACTGAGTGTGACTTTCGCATACGGTGTCCGTTTTGGGCCCATAAGTACTTTTTGGAAATGTAGCGACCCTTTTGGATTGAACTCACCCTTTTTGTTACGATGTATGAGGGATTTCGACTGTTTTTGGATGAACAAGCACTTGCTTATTTGGAACGTTTGGATTGTCGGCGATCAAACAACTGAGTGTGACTTTCGCATACGGTGTCCGTTTTGGGCCCATAAGTACTTTTTGGAAATGTAGCGACCCTTTTGGATTGAACTCACCCTTTTTGTTACGATGTATGAGGGATTTCGACTGTTTTTGGATGAACAAGCACTTGCTTATTTGGAATGCTTGGATTGTCGGCGATCGAACAACTGAGTGTGACTTTCCCGTACGGTGCCCGTTTTAAGCCCATAAGTACTTTTCAAAAATGTGGAGGCCCTTTTGGATTGAACTCACACTTTTTGTCAAGTCGTATGAGGGATTTTGGCCATTTGTGGACGAACAAGCACTTGCTTATTTGGAACGTTTGGATTGTCGGCGATCAAACAACTGAGTGTGACTTTCGCATACGATGTCCGTTCCGAGACCATAAGTACTTTTCGAAAATGTAGCGACCCTTTTGGATTGAACTCACCCTTTTTGTCACATTGTATTAGGGATTTCGGCTGTTTGTGGATGAATAAGCACTTGCTTATTTGGAAAGCTTGGATCGTCGGCGATCGAACAACTGAGTGTGACTTTCACATACGGTGTCCATTTTAGGACCATAAGTGCTTTTCAAAATATAGCGACCCTTTTGGATTGAACTCACCCATTTTGTCACGTTGTATTAGGGATTTCAGCTATTTGTGGATGAAGAAGCACTTGCTTATTTGGAACCCTTGGATTGTCGGCGATCGAACAACTGAGTGTGACTTTCGCATACGGTGTCCATTTTGGG
>NW_019242378.1:331365-338148 GCF_002742605.1 Olea europaea var. sylvestris | reverse complement strand
TGAACAAGCACTTGCTTATTTGGAACGCTTGGATTGTTGACGACCGAACAACCGAGTGTGACTTTCGCATACGGTGTCCGTTTTGGGCCCATAAGTACTTTTCGGAAATGTAGCGATCCTTTTGGATTGAACTCACATTTTTGTTACAATGTATGAGGGATTTTAGCTATTTGTGGATGAACGAGCACTTACTTATTTGGAAAGCTTAGATTTTCGGCGATCGAACAACTGAGTGTGACTTTCACATACGGTGTCCGTTCTTGGCTGATAAGTACTTTTTGGAAATGTAGCGACCCTTTTGGATTGAACTCACACTTTTTGTTACAGTGTATGAGGGATTTTGGCTATTTTTGGATGAACTAGCACTTGCTTATTTGGAACGCTTGGATTGTCGGCGATCGAACAACTGAGTGTGACTTTCGCATACGGTGTCCGTTTTGGGCCCATAAGTACTTTTTGGAAATGTAGCGATCCTTTTGGATTGAACTCACCCTTTTTGTTACAACGTATGAGGGATTTTAGCTATTTGTGGATGAACGAGCACTTACTTATTTGGAACGCTTGGATTGTCGACGATCAAACAACTGAGTGTGACTTTCACATACGGTGTCCGTTCTTCGCCGATAAGCACTTTTTGGAAATGTAGCGATCCTTTTGGATTGAACTCACCCTTTTTGTTACAATGTATGAGGGATTTTGGCTATTTTTGGATGAACTAGCACTTGTTTATTTGGAACGCTTGGATTGTCGAAGATCGAACAACTGAGTGTGACTTTCACATACGGTGTCCGTTTTGGGACCATAAGTACTTTTCAAAAATGAAGCGACCCATATGGATTGAACTCACCCTTTTCGTTACAACTTATGAGGGATTTCGGCTGTTTGTGGATGAATAAGCACTTGCTTATTTGGAACGCTTGGATTGTCGGCGATCGAACAACTAAGTGTGATGTTCGCATACGGTGTCCGTTTTAAGCCCATAAGCACATTTTGAAAATAAAGCGACCCTTTTGGATTGAACTCACCCTTTTTGTCACGTTGTACTAGGGATTTCGGCTATTTGTGGATGAACAAGCACTTGCTTGTTGGGAACGCTTGGATTGTCGGCGATCGAACAACTGAGTGTGACTTTCGCATACGGTGTCCATTTTGCGACCACAAGTTCTTTTCGAAAATGAAGCGACCCTTTTGGATTGAACTCACCCTTTTCATTGCAACGTATGAGGGATTTTAGCTAGTTGTGGTTGAACAAGGGCTTGCTTATTTGGAACGCTTGGATTGTCGACGACCGAACAACCGAGTGTGACTTTCGCATATGGTGTCCGTTTTAGGCCAATAAGTACTTTTTGGAAATGTAGCGACCCTTTTGGATTGAACTCACCCTTTTTGTTACAATGTATGAGGGATTTTGGCTATTTTTGGATGAACTAGCACTTGCTTATTTGGAACGCTTGGATTGTCGATGATCGAACAACTGAGTGTGACTTTCGCATACGGTGTCCGTTTTGGGCGCGTAAGTACTTTTCGGAAATGTAGCGACCCTTTTGGATTGAACTCACCGTTTTTATTAAAATGTATGAGGGATTTTGGGTTTTTGGGGATGAACTAGCCCTTGCTTATTTGGAACGCTTGGATTGTCAACGATTGAACAACAGAGTGTGACTTTCGCATACGGTGTCTGTTTTCGGCGCATAAGTACTTTTTGAAAATGTAGCGACCCTTTTGGATTGAACAAACCCTTTTTGTTACAATGTATGAGGGATTTCGGTTGTTTGTGGACGAACAAGTGCTTGCTTATTTGGAACGCTTGGATTGTTGGCGATCGAACAACTGAGTGTGACTTTCGCATACGGTGTCCATTTTGGGCGCAAAAGTACTTTTCGAAAATGTAGCGATCCTTTTGGATTGAACTAACCCTTTTCGTTACAACTTATGAGGGATTTCGACTATTTGTGGATGAATAAGCACTTGCTTATTTGGAACGCTTGGATTGTCGGCGATGGAACAACTAAGTGTGACTTTCGCATACGGTGTCCATTTTGGGCGCAAAAGTACTTTTCGAAAATGTAGCGATCCTTTTGGATTGAACTCACCCTTTTCATTACAACATATGAGGGATTTTGGCTGTTTGTGGTTGAACAAGCACTTGCTTATTGGAACGCTTGGATTGTCGGCGATCGAACAACTGAGTGTAACTTTCGCATACGGTGTCAGTTTGGGGACCGTAAGTACTTTTCCAAAATGAAGCGACCCTTTTGGATTGAACTCACCCTTTTTGTTACAACGTATGAGGGAATTTAGCTATTTGTGGATGAACAAGCCCTTGTTTATTTGGAACACTTGGATTGTCGACGACTGAACAACCGAGTGTGACTTTCCCATACGGTGTCCGTTTTGGGCCCATAAGTACTTTTCGGAAATGTAGAGATCCTTTTGGATTGAACTCACCCTTTTTTTACAACATATGAGGGATTTCAGCTATTTGTGGATGAACAAGCACTTACATATTTGGAATGCTTGGATTGTCGGCGATCGAACAACTGAGTGTGACTTTCAAATACGGTGTCCGTTCTTCGCCAATAAGCACTTTTTGGAAATGTAGCGACCCTTTTGGATTGAACTCACCCGTTTTGTTACAATGTATGAGGGATTTTGGCTATTTTTGGATGAACTAGCACTTGCTTATTTGGAACGCTTGGATTGTCGGTGATCGAACAACTGAGTGTGACTTTCATATACTGTGTCCGTTTTGGGACCATAAGTACTTTTCAAAAATGAAGCGACCCATTTGGATTGAACTCACCCTTTTCGTTACAACTTATGGTACTTTTCGGAAATGTAGCGACCCTTTTGGATTGAACTCACACTTTTTGTTACAGTGTATGAGGGATTTCTACTATTTGTGGATAAACAAGCACTTGCTTGTTTGGAACGCTTGGATTGTCGGCGAACGAACAACTGAGTGTGACTTTCGCATACGGTGTCCGTTTTAAGCCCATAAGCACATTTCGAAAAGATAGCGACCCTTTTGGATTGAACTCACCCTTTTTGTCACGTTGTGTTAGGGATTTCAGCTATTTGTGGATGAACAAGCACTTGCTTATTTGGAACGCTTGGATTGTCGGCGATCGAACAACTGAGTGTAACTATCACGTACGTTGTTCATTTTGGGACCATAAGTACTTTGAACTAGCCCTTGCTTATTTGGAATGCTTGGATTGTCGGCGAACGAACAACTGAGTGTAACTATCACGTACGTTGTTCATTTTGGGACCATAAGTACTTTGAACTAGCCCTTGCTTATTTGGAATGCTTGGATTGTCGGCGAACGAACAACTGAGTGTAACTATCACGTACGTTGTTCATTTTGGGACCATAAGTACTTTGAACTAGCCCTTGCTTATTTGGAATGCTTGGATTGTCGGCGAACGAACAACTGAGTGTAACTATCACGTACGTTGTTCATTTTGGGACCATAAGTACTTTGAACTAGCCCTTGCTTATTTGGAATGCTTGGATTGTCGGCGAACGAACAACTGAGTGTAACTATCACGTACGTTGTTCATTTTGGGACCATAAGTACTTTGAACTAGCCCTTGCTTATTTGGAATGCTTGGATTGTCGGCGAACGAACAACTGAGTGTGACTTTCGTATACGGTTTTCGTTTCGAGCCCATAAGTACTTTTTGGAAATGTAGCGACCCTTTTGGATTGAGCTCACCCTTTTTATTGCAACATATGAGGGATTTTAGCTAGTTGTGGTTGAACAAGCGCTTTCTCATTTGGAACGCTTGGATTGTCGACGACCGAACAACCGAGTGTGACTTTCGCATATGGTGTCCGTTTTAGGCCAATAAGTACTTTTTGGAAATGTAGCGACCCTTTTGGATTGAACTCACCCTTTTTGTTACAATGTATGAGGGATTTTGGCTATTTTTGGATGAACTAGCACTTGCTTATTTGGAACGCTTGGATTGTCGATGATCGAACAACTGAGTGTGACTTTCGCATACGGTGTCCGTTTTGGGTGCGTAAGTACTTTTCGGAAATGTAGCGACCCTTTTGGATTGAACTCACCCTTTTTATTAAAATGTATGAGGGATTTTGGGTTTTTGGGGATGAACTAGCCCTTGCTTATTTGGAACGCTTGGATTGTCAACGATTGAACAACTGAGTGTGACTTTCGCAAACGGTATCTATTTTCGGCACATAAGTACTTTTTGAAAATGTAGCGACCCTTTTGGATTGAACAAACCCTTTTTGTTACAATGTATGAGGGATTTCGGTTGTTTGGTTGTCCGTTTGGGTGCGTAAGTACTTTTCGGAAATGTAGCGACCCTTTTGGATTGAACTCACCCTTTTTATTAAAATGTATGAGGGATTTTGGGTTTTTGGGGATGAACCAGCCCTTGCTTATTTGGAACGCTTGGATTGTCAACGATTGAACAACTGAGTGTGACTTTCGCATACGGTGTCTGTTTTCGGCGCATAAGTACTTTTTGAAAATGTAGCGACCCTTTTGGATTGAACAAACCCTTTTTGTTACAATGTATGAGGGATTTCGGTTGTTTGTGGACGAACAAGTACTTGCTTATTTGGAACGCTTGGATTGTTGGCGATCGAACAACTGAGTGTGACTTTCGCATACGGTGTCCATTTTGGGCGCATAAGTACTTTTCGAAAATGTAGCGATCCTTTTGGATTGAACTCACCCTTTTCATTACAACATATGAGGGATTTTGGCTGTTTGTGGTTGAACAAGCATTTGCTTATTGGAACGCTTGGATTGTCGGCAATCGAACAACTGAGTGTAACTTTCGCATACGGTGTCAGTTTGGGGACCATAAGTACTTTTCCAAAATGAAGCGACCCTTTTGGATTGAACTCACCCTTTTTGTTACAACGTATGAGGGAATTTAGCTATTTGTGGATGAACAAGCACTTGTTTATTTGGAACGCTTGGATTGTCGACGACTGAACAACCGAGAGTGACTTTCCCATACGGTGTCCGTTTTGGGCCCATAAGTACTTTTCGGAAATGTAGAGATCCTTTTGGATTGAACTCACCCTTTTTTTTACAACATATGAGGGATTTCAGCTGTTTGTGGATGAACAAGCACTTACATATTTGGAATGCTTGGATTGTCGGCGATCGAACAACTGAGTGTGACTTTCGCATACGGTGTTCGTTCTTTGCTGATAAGTACTTTTTGGAAATGCAGCGACCCTTTTGGATTGAACTCACCCTTTTTGTTACAATGTATGAGGGATTTTGGCTATTTTTGGATGAACTAGTACTTGCTTATTTGGAACGCTTGGATTGTCGACGATCGAACAACTGAGTGTGACTGTCGCATACGGTGTCCGTTTTGGGCGCGTAAGTACTTTTCGGAAATGTAGCCACCCTTTTGGATTGAACTCACCCTTTTTGTTACAGTGTATGAGGGATTTCTACTGTTTGTGGATAAACAAGCACTTGCCTGTTTGGAACGCTTGGATTGTCGGCGAACGAACAACTGAGTGTGACTTTCGCATACGGTTTTCGTTTCGAGCCCATAAGTACTTTTCAGAAATGTAGCGACCCTTTTGGATTGATCTCTCCCTTTTTGTCACAGTGTATGAGGGATTTTACCCATTTGTGGATGAAAAAGCACTTGCTTATTTGGAACGATTGGATTGTCGGCGATCGAACAACTGAGTGTGACTTTCGCATACGGTCACCGTTTTGGGCCCATAAGTACTTTTTGGAAATGTAGCGACCCTTTCGGATTGAACTCACCCTTTTTGTTACAATGTATGAGGGATGTTGGGTTTTTTTGGATGAACTAGCCCTTGCTTATTTGGAACGCTTGGATCGTCAACGATCTAACAACTGAGTGTGACTTTCGCATGCGGTGTCCGTTTTGGGTGCATAAGCACTTTTCGAAAATGTAGCGACCCTTTTGGATTGAACAACCCCTTTTTGTTGCAATGTATGAGGGATTTCAGATATTTGTGGATGAACAAGTACTTGTTTATTTGGAACGCTTGGATTGTCTTCGATCGAACAACTGAGTGTGACTTTTGCATACGGTGTCCTTTTGGGCGCATAAGTACTTTTCGGAAATGTAGCGATCCTTTTGGATTGAACTCACCCTTTTCATTACAACATATGAGGGATTTTGGCTGTTTGTGGTTGAACAAGCACTTGCTTATTTGGAACGTTTGGATTGTTGGCGATCGAACAACTGAGTGTAACTATCACGTACGTTGTTCATTTTGGGACCATAAGTACTTTTCGGAAATGTAGCGACCTTTTTGGATTGAACTCACCCTTTTTGTTACAACGTATGAGAGATTTCGACTGTTTGTGGATGAACAAGCACTTGCTTATTTGGAACGCTTGGATAGTCGGCGAACGAACAACTGAGTATGACTTTCGTATACGGTTTTCGTTTTTGTCCCATAAGTACTTTTTGGAAATGTAGCAACCCTTTTGGATTGAACTCACCCTTTTTGTTACAATGTATGAGGGATTTCGACTGTTTTTGGATGAACATGCACTTGCTTATTTGGAACGCTTGGATTGTCGGCGATCGAACAACTGAGTGTGACTTTCCCGTACGGTGCCCGTTTTTAGCCCATAAGTACTTTTCAAAAATGTGGAGACCCTTTTGGATTGAACTCACACTTTTTATCACGTCGTATGAGGGATTTTAGCCATTTGTGGACGAACAAGCACTTGCTTATTTGGAACGTTTGGATTGTCGGCGATCAAACAACTGAGTGTGACTTTCGCATACG
>NW_019242378.1:327288-331285 GCF_002742605.1 Olea europaea var. sylvestris | reverse complement strand
GAGTGTGACTTTCGCATACGGTGTCCGTTTTGGGCCCATAAGTACTTTTCGGAAATGTAGAGATCCTTTTGGATTGAACTCACCCTTTTTTTTACAACATATGAGGGATTTCAGCTATTTGTGGATGAACAAGCACTTACATATTTGGAATGCTTGGATTGTCGGCGATCGAACAACTGAGTGTGACTTTCGCATACGGTGTTCGTTCTTTGCCGATAAGTACTTTTTGGAAATGCAGCGACCCTTTTGGATTGAACTCACCCGTTTTGTTACAATGTATGAGGGATTTTGGCTATTTTTGGATGAACTAGTATTTGCTTATTTGGAACGCTTGGATTGTCGACGATCGAACAACTGAGTGTGACTGTCGCATACGGTGTCCGTTTTGGGCGTGTAAGTACTTTTCGGAAATGTAGCGACCCTTTTGGATTGAACTCACCCTTTTTGTTACAGTGTATGAGGGATTTCTACTGTTTGTGGATAAACAAGCACTTGCTTGTTTGGAACGCTTGGATTGTCGGCGAACGAACAACTGAGTGTGACTTTCGCATACGGTTTTCGTTCCGAGCCCATAAGTACTTTTCGGAAATGTAGCGACCCTTTTGGATTGATCTCTCCCTTTTTGTCATAGTGTATGAGGGATTTTACCCGTTTGTGGATGAAAAAGCACTTGCTTATTTGGAACAATTGGATTGTCGGCGATCGAACAACTGAGTGTGACTTTCGCATACGGTGTCCGTTTTGGGCCCATAAGTACTTTTTGGAAATGTAGCGACCCTTTCGGATTTAACTCACCCTTTTGGTTACAATGTATGAGGGATGTTGGGTTTTTGTGGATGAACTAGCCCTTGCTTATTTGGAACGCTTGGATCGTCAACGATCTAACAACTGAGTGTGACTTTCGCATGCGGTGTCCGTTTTGGGCGCATAAGCACTTTTCGAAAATGTAGCGACCCTTTTGGATTGAACAAACCCTTTTTGTTACAATGTATGAGGGATTTCAGATATTTGTGGATGAACAAGTACTTGTTTATTTGGAACGATTGGATTGTCTTCGATCGAACAACTGAGTGTGACTTTTGCATACGGTGTCCTTTTGGGCGCATAAGTACTTTTCGGAAATGTAGCGATCCTTTTGGATTGAACTCACCCTTTTCATTACAACATATGAGGGATTTTGGCTGTTTGTGGTTGAACAAGCACTTGCTATTTGGAACGTTTGGATTGTTGATGATCGAACAACTGAGTGTAACTATCACGTACGTTGTTCATTTTGGGACCATAAGTACTTTTCGGAAATGTAGCGACCTTTTTGGATTGAACTCACCCTTTTTGTTACAGCGTATGAGAGATTTCGACTGTTTGTGGATGAACAAGCACTTGCTTATTTGGAACGCTTGGATTGTCGGTGATCGAACAACTGAGTGTGACTTTCCCATATGGTGTCCGTTTTAAGCCCATAAGTACTTTTCGGAAATCTAGCGATCCTTTTGGATTGAGCGACCTTTTTGGATTGAACTCCCCCTTTTTGTTAGAGTGTATAAGGGATTTTGATTGTTTGTGAATGAACAAGCACTTGCTCATTTGGAACGCTTGGATTGTCGGCGTTCGAAAAACTGAGTGTGACTTTCGCATACGATGTCCGTTCCGAGCCCATAAGTACTTTTCGGAAATCTAGCGATCCTTTTGGATTGAGCGACCTTTTTGGATTGAACTCCCCCTTTTTGTTAGAGTGTATAAGGGATTTTGATTGTTTGTGAATGAACAAGCACTTGCTCATTTGGAACGCTTGGATTGTCGGCGTTCGAAAAACTGAGTGTGACTTTCGCATACGATGTCCGTTCCGAGCCCATAAGTACTTTTCGGAAATCTAGCGATCCTTTTGGATTGAGCGACCTTTTTGGATTGAACTCCCCCTTTTTGTTAGAGTGTATAAGGGATTTTGATTGTTTGTGAATGAACAAGCACTTGCTCATTTGGAACGCTTGGATTGTCGGCGTTCGAAAAACTGAGTGTGACTTTCGCATACGATGTCCGTTCCGAGCCCATAAGTACTTTTCGGAAATCTAGCGATCCTTTTGGATTGAGCGACCTTTTTGGATTGAACTCCCCCTTTTTGTTACAATGTATGAGGGATTTCGACTATTTTTTGATGAACAAGCACTTGCTTATTTGGAACGCTTGGATTGTCGGCGATCGAAAAACTGAGTGTGACTTTCCCGTACGGTGCCCATTTTAAGCCCATAAGTACTTTTCAAAAATGTGGAGGCCCTGTCGGATTGAACTCACACTTTTTGTCACGTCGTATGAGGGATTTCGGCCATTTGTGGATGAACAAGCACTTGCTTATTTGGAACGTTTAGATTGTCGGCGATCAAACAACTGAGTGTGACTTTCGCATACGATGTCCGTTCCGAGCCCATAAGTACTTTTCGGAAATGTAGCGACCCTTTTGGATTGAACTCACCCTTTTTATCACATTGTATTAGGGATTTCGGCTGTTTGTGGATGAATAAGCACTTGCTTATTTGGAACGCTTGGATTGTCAACGATCGAACAACTGAGTGTGACTTTCACATACGGTGTCCGTTTTGGGACCATAAGTGCTTTTCAAAATATAGCGACCCTTTTGGATTGAACTCACCCTTTTTGTCACGTTGTATTAGGGATTTCAGCTATTTGTGGATGAACAAGCACTTGCTTATTTGGAACGCTTGGATTGTCGGCGATCGAACAACTGAGTGTGACTTTCGCATACGGTGTCCATTTTGGGACCATAAGTTCTTTTCGAAAATGAAGCGACCCTTTTGGATTGACCTCACCCTTTTTGTTACAACGTAAGAGGGATTTTGGCTATTTTGGATGAACTAGCACTTGCTTATTTGGAACGCTTGGATTGTCGGCGTTCGAACAACTAAGTGTGGCTTTCGCATACGGTGTCCGTTTTGGGCCCAAAAGTACTTTTCGGAAATCTAGCGATCCTTTTGGATTGAACTCACCCTTTTTGTTACAACGTATGAGGGATTTTAGCTATTTGTGGATGAACGAGCACTTAGTTATCTGGAACGCTTGGATTGTCGATGATCGAACAATTGAGTGTGACTTTCAAATACGGTGTCCGTTCTTCGCCGATAAGCACTTTTTGGAAATGTAGCGACCCTTTTGGATTGAACTCACCCTTTTTGTTACAACGTATGAGGGATTTTAGCTAGTTGTGGATGAACAAGCACTTACTTATCTGGAACGCTTGGATTGTCGATGATCGAACAACTGAGTGTGACTTTCGCATACGGTGTCCGTTTTGGGCCCAAAAGTACTTTTCGGAAATCTAGCGATCCTTTTGGATTGAACTCCCCCTTTTTGTTACAACGTATGAGGGATTTTAGCTAGTTGTGGATGAACAAGCACTTACTTATCTGGAACGCTTGGATTGTCGATGATCGAACAACTGAGTGTGACTTTCGCATACGGTGTCCGTTTTGGGCCCAAAAGTACTTTTCGGAAATCTAGCGATCCTTTTGGATTGAACTCCCCCTTTTTGTTACAACGTATGAGGGATTTTAGCTAGTTGTGGATGAACAAGCACTTACTTATCTGGAACGCTTGGATTGTCGATGATCGAACAACTGAGTGTGACTTTCGCATACGGTGTCCGTTTTGGGCCCAAAAGTACTTTTCGGAAATCTAGCGATCCTTTTGGATTGAACTCACCCTTTTTGTTACAACGTATGAGGGATTTTAGCTATTTGTGGATGAACGAGCACTTACTTATCTGGAACGCTTGGATTGTCGATGATCGAACAACTGAGTGTGACATTCAAATACGGTGTCCGTTCTTCGCCGATAAGCACTTTTTGGAAATGTAGCGACCCTTTTGGATTGAACTCACCCTTTTTGTTACAATGTATGAGGGATTTTGGCTATTTTTGGATGAACTAGCACTTGCTTATTTGGAACGCTTGGATTGTCGGCGATCGAACAACTGAGTGTGACTTTC
>NW_019242378.1:326998-327174 GCF_002742605.1 Olea europaea var. sylvestris | reverse complement strand
TCACCCTTTTCGTTACAACTTATGAGGGATTTCGGCTATTTGTGGATGAATAAGCACTTGCTTATTTGGAACGCTTGGATTGTCGGCGATGGAACAACTAAGTGTGACTTTCGCATACGGCGTCCATTTTGGGACCATAAGTTCTTTTCGAAAATGAAGCGACCCTTTTGGATTGA
>NW_019242378.1:326578-326918 GCF_002742605.1 Olea europaea var. sylvestris | reverse complement strand
AGTGTGACTTTCACATACGGTGTCCGTTTTGGGCCCATAAGTACTTTTCGGAAATGTAGCGATCCTTTTGGATTGAACTCACCCTTTTCGTTACAACTTATGAGGGATTTCGGCTATTTGTGGATGAATAAGCAGTTGCTTATTTGGAACGCTTGGATTGTCGGCGATGGAACAACTAAGTGTGACT
This sequence comes from Olea europaea var. sylvestris, assembly GCF_002742605.1. Taxonomy (NCBI): domain Eukaryota; kingdom Viridiplantae; phylum Streptophyta; class Magnoliopsida; order Lamiales; family Oleaceae; genus Olea; species Olea europaea. The sequence continues at coordinate 326,731 of NW_019242378.1, read as the reverse complement.
TTCGCATACGGTGTCCGTTTTAAGCCCATAAGCACATTTCGAAAATATAGCGACCCTTTTGGATTGAACTCACCCTTTTTGTCACATTGTATTAGGGATTTCGGCTATTTGTGGAAGAATAAGCACTTGCTTATTTGGAACGCTTGGATTGTC
>NW_019242378.1:321190-321460 GCF_002742605.1 Olea europaea var. sylvestris | reverse complement strand
TGTCCGTTCTTGGCCGATAAGTACTTTTTGGAAATGTAGCGACCCTTTTGGATTGAACTCACCCTTTTTGTTACAATGTATGAGGGATTTTGGCTATTTTTGGATGAACTAGCACTTGCTTATTTGGAACGCTTAGATTGTCGATGATCAAACAACTGAGTGTGACTTTCACATACGGTATCCATTTTGGGACCATAAGTACTTTTTAGAAATGTAGCAACCCTTTTGGATTGAACTCACCCTTTTCATCTCATCGTATGAGGGATTTTG
>NW_019242378.1:237386-320912 GCF_002742605.1 Olea europaea var. sylvestris | reverse complement strand
CTTGCTTATTTGGAACGCTTGGATTGTCGACGACCGAACAACCGAGTGTGACTTTCGCATATGGTGTCCGTTTTAGGCCAATAAGTACTTTTTGGAAATGTAGCGACCCTTTTGGATTGAACTCACCCTTTTTGTTACAATGTATGAGGGATTTTGGCTATTTTCGGATGAACTAGCACTTGCTTATTTGGAACGCTTGGATTGTCGATGATTGAACAACTGAGTGTGACTTTCGCATACGGTGTCCGTTTTGGGCGCGTAAGTACTTTTCGGAAATGTAGCGACCCTTTTGGATTGAACTCACCCTTTTTATTAAAATGTATGAGGGATTTTGGGTTTTTGGGGATGAACTAGCCCTTGCTTATTTGGAACGCTTGGATTGTCAACGATTGAACAACTGAGTGTGACTTTCGCAAACGGTATCTATTTTCGGCACATAAGTACTTTTTGAAAATGTAGCGACCCTTTTGGATTGAACAAACCCTTTTTGTTACAATGTATGAGGGATTTCGATTGTTTGTTGATGAACAAGTACTTGCTTATTTGGAACGCTTGGATTGTTGGCGATCGAACAACTGAGTGTGACTTTCGCATACGGTGTCCATTTTGGGCGCATAAGTACTTTTCGAAAATGTAGCGATCCTTTTGGATTGAACTCATCCTTTTCATTACAACATATGAGGGATTTTGGCTGTTTGTGGTTGAACAAGCACTTGCTTATTGGAACGCTTGGATTGTCGACGATCGAACAACTGAGTGTAACTTTCGCATACGGTGTCAGTTTGGGGACCATAAGTACTTTTCCAAAATGAAGCGACCCTTTTGGATTGAACTCACCCTTTTCGTTACAACGTATGAGGGAATTTGGCTATTTGTGGATGAACAAGCACTTGTTTATTTGGAACGCTTGGATTGTCGACGACTGAACAACCGAGTGTGACTTTCGCATACGGTGTCCGTTTTGGGCCCATAAGTACTTTTCGGAAATGTAGAGATCCTTTTGGATTGAACTCACCCTTTTTTTTACAACTATGAGGGATTTTAGCTATTTGTGGATGAACAAGCACTTACATATTTGGAATGCTTGGATTGTCGGCGATCGAACAACTGAGTGTGACTTTCGCATACGGTGTTCGTTCTTTGCCGATAAGTACTTTTTGGAAATGCAGCGACCCTTTTGGATTGAACTCACCCTTTTTGTTACAATGTATGAGGGATTTTGGCTATTTTTGGATGAACTAGTACTTGCTTATTTGGAACGCTTGGATTGTCGACGATCGAACAACTGAGTGTGACTGTCGCATACGGTGTCCGTTTTGGGCGCGTAAGTACTTTTCGAAAATGTAGCGACCCTTTTGGATTGAACTCACCCTTTTTGTTACAGTGTATGAGGGATTTCTACTGTTTGTGGATAAACAAGCACTTGCTTGTTTGGAACGCTTGGATTGTCGGCGAACGAACAACTGAGTGTGACTTTCGCATACGGTTTTCGTTTCGAGCCCATAAGTACTTTTCGGAAATGTAGCGACCCTTTTGGATTGATCTCTCCCTTTTTGTCACAGTGTATGAGGGATTTTACCCGTTTGTGGATGAAAAAGCACTTGCTTATTTGGAACGCTTGGATTGTCGGCGATCGAACAACTGAGTGTGACTTTCGCATACGGTGTCCGTTTTGGGCCCATAAGTACTTTTTGGAAATGTAGCGACCCTTTCGGATTTAACTCACCCTTTTGGTTACAATGTATGAGGGATGTTGGGTTTTTGTGGATGAACTAGCCCTTGCTTATTTGGAACGCTTGGATCGTCAACGATCTAACAACTGAGTGTGACATTCGCATGCGGTGTCCGTTTTGGGCGCATAAGCACTTTTCGAAATTGTAGCGACCCTTTTGGATTGAACAAACCCTTTTTGTTACAATGTATGAGGGATTTCAGATATTTGTGGATAAACAAGTTCTTGTTTATTCGGAACGCTTGGATTGTCTTCGATCGAACAACTGAGTGTGACTTTTGCATACGGTGTCCTTTTGGGCGCATAAGTACTTTTCGAAAATGTAGCGATCCTTTTGGATTGAACTCACCCTTTTCATTACAACATATGAGGGATTTTGGCTGTTTGTGGTTGAACAAGCACTTGCTTATTTGGAACGTTTGGATTGTTGACGATCGAACAACTGAGTGTAACTATCACGTACGTTGTTCATTTTGGGACCATAAGTACTTTTCGGAAATGTAGCGACCTTTTTGGATTGAACTCACCCTTTTTGTTACAACGTATGAGAGATTTCGACTGTTTGTGGATGAACAAGCACTTGTTATTTGGAACGCTTGGATTGTCGGTGATCGAACAACTGAGTGTGACTTTCCCATATGGTGTCCGTTTTAAGCCCATAAGTACTTTTCGAAAATGTGGAGACCCTTTTGGATTGAACTCACACTTTTTGTCACATCGTATGAGGGATTTTGGCCATTTGTGGACGAACAAGCACTTGCTTATTTAGAACGTTTGGATTGTCGGCGATCAAACAACTGAGTGTGACTTTCGCATACGATGTTCGTTTCAAGCCCATAAGTACTTTTCGGAAATGTAGCGACCCTTTTGGATTGAACTCACCCTTTTTGTTAGAGTGTATAAGGGATTTTGATTGTTTGTGAATGAACAAGCACTTGCTTATTTGGAACGCTTGGATAGTCGGCGAACGAACAACTGAGTTTGACTTTCGTATACGGTTTTTGTTTTTGTCCCATAAGTACTTTTCGGAAATGTAGCAACCCTTTTGGATTGAACTCACCCTTTTTGTTACAATGTATGAGGGATTTCGACTGTTTTTGGATGAACAAGCACTTGCTTATTTGGAACGCTTGGATTGTCGGCGATCGAACAACTGAGTGCGACTTTCCCGTACGGTGCCCGTTTTAAGCCCATAAGTACTTTTCAAAAATGTGGAGACCCTTTTGGATTGAACTCACAATTTTTATCACGTCGTATGAGGGATTTTGGCCATTTGTGGACGAACAAGCACTTGCTTATTTGAAACGTTTGGATTGTCGGCGATCAAACAACTGAGTGTGACTTTCGCATACGATGTCCGTTTCAAGCCCATAAGTACTTTTCGGAAATGTAGCGACCCTTTTGGATTGAACTCACCCTTTTTGTTAGAGTGTATAAGGGATTTTGATTGTTTGTGAATGAACAAGCACTTGCTTATTTGGAACGCTTGGATAGTCGGCGAACGAACAACTTAGTGTGACTTTCGCATACGGTTTTTGTTTTTGTCCCATAAGTACTTTTTGGAAAGGTAGCAACCCTTTTGGATTGAACTCACCCTTTTTGTTACAATGTATGAGGGATTTCGACTATTTTTTGATGAACAAGCACTTGCTTATTTGGAACGCTTGGATTGTCGGCGATCGAAAAACTGAGTGTGACTTCCTATACGTACTTTTCAAAAATGTGGAGGCCCTATCGGATTGAACTCACACTTTTTGTCACGTCGTATCAGGGATTTTGGCCATTTGTGGATGAACAAGCACTTGCTTATTTGGAACGTTTAGATTGTCGGCGATCAAACAACTGAGTGTGACTTTCGCATACGATGTCCGTTCCGAGCCCATAAGTACTTTTCGGAAATGTAGCGACCCTTTTGGATTGAACTCACCCTTTTTATCACATTGTATTAGGGATTTCGGCTGTTTGTGGATGAATAAGCACTTGCTTATTTGGAACGCTTGGATTGTCAACGATCGAACAACTGAGTGTGACTTTCACATACGGTGTCCGTTTTGGGACCATAAGTGCTTTTCAAAATATAGCGACCCTTTTGGATTGAACTCACCCTTTTTATCACGTTGTATTAGGGATTTCAGCTATTTGTGGATGAACAAGCACTTGCTTATTTGGAACGCTTGTATTGTCGGCGATCGAACAACTGAGTGCGACTTTCGCATACGTTGTCCATTTTGGGACCATAAGTTCTTTTCGAAAATGAAGCGACCCTTTTGGATTGACCTCACCCTTTTTGTTACAACGTACGAGGGATTTTGGCTATTTTGGATGAACTAGCACTTGCTTATTTGGAACGCTTGGATTGTCAGTGTTCGAACAACTGAGTGTGACTTTCGCATACGGTGTCCGTTTTGGGCCCAAAAGTACTTTTCGGAAATCTAGCGATCCTTTTGGATTGAACTCACCCTTTTTGTTACAATGTATGAGGGATTTTAGCTATTTGTGGATGAATGAGCACTTACTTATCTGGAACGCTTGGATTGTCGATGATCGAAAAACTGAGTGTGACTTTCAAATACGGTGTCCGTTCTTCGCCGATAAGCACTTTTTGGAAATGTAGCGACCCTTTTGGATTGAACTCACCCTTTTTGTTACAATGTATGAGGGATTTTGGCTATTTTTGGATGAACTAGCACTTGCTTATTTGGAACGCTTGGATTGTCGGCGATCGAACAACTGAGTGTGACTTTCACATACGGTGTCCGTTTTGGGACGATAAGTACTTTTCAAAAATGAAGCGACCCATTTGGATTGAACTCACCCTTTTCGTTACAACTTATGAGGGATTTTGGCTATTTGTGGATGAATAAGCACTTGCTTATTTGGAACGCTTGGATTGTCGGCGATGGAACAACTAAGTGTGACTTTCGCATACGGTGTCCGTTTTAAGCCCATAAGCACATTTTGAAAATATAGCGACCCTTTTGGATTGAACTCACCCTTTTTGTCACGTTGTATTAGGGATTTCAGCTATTTGGATGAACAAGCACTTGCTTATTTGGAACGCTTGGATTGTCGGCGATCGAACAACTGAGTGTGACTTTCGCATACGGTGTCCGTTTTGGGCCCATAAGTACTTTTCGGAAATGTAGCGACCCTTTTGGATTGAACTCCCCCTTTTTGTCACGTTGTATTAGGGATTTCAGCTATTTGGATGAACAAGCACTTGCTTATTTGGAACGCTTGGATTGTCGACGATCGAACAACTGAGTGTGACTTTCGCATACGGTGTCCGTTTTGGGCCCAAAAGTACTTTTCGGAAATCTAGCGATCCTTTTGGATTGAACTCACCCTTTTTGTTACAACGTATGAGGGATTTTAGCTATTTGTGGATGAACGAGCGCTTACTTATTTGGAACGCTTGGATTGTCGACGATCGAACAACTGAGTGTGACTTTCAAATACGGTGTCCGTTCTTCTCCGATAAGCACTTTTTGGAAATGTAGCGACCCTTTTGGATTGAACTCACCCTTTTTGTTACAATGTATGAGGGATTTTGGCTATTTTTGGATGAACTAGCACTTGCTTATTTGGAACGCTTGGATTGTCGGCGATCGAACAACTGAGTGTGCCTTTCACATACCGTGTCCGTTTTGGGACCATAAGTACTTTTCAAAAATGAAGCGACCCATTTGGATTGAACTCACCCTTTTCGTTACAACTTATGAGGGATTTCGGCTATTTGTGGATGAATAAGCACTTGCTAATTTGGAACGCTTGGATTGTCGGCGATCGAACAACTAAGTGTGACTTTCGCATACGGTGTCCGTTTTAAGCCCATAAGCACATTTCGAAAATATAGCGACCCTTTTGGATTGAACTCACCCTTTTTGTCACGTTGTATTAGGGATTTCAGCTATTTGTGGATGAACAAGCACTTGCTTATTTGGAACGCTTGGATTGTCGGCGATCGAACAACTGAGTGTGAGTTTCGCATACGGTGTCCATTTTGCGACCACAAGTTCTTTTCGAAAATGATGCGACCCTTTTGGATTGAACTCACCCTTTTTATTGCAACGTATGAGGTATTTTGGCTAGTTGTGGTTGAACAAGTGCTTGCTTATTTGGAACGCTTGGATTGTCGACAACCGAACAACCGAGTGTGACTTTCGCATACCGTGTCCGTTTTGGGCCCATAAGTACTTTTCGGAAATGTAGCAATCCTTTTGGATTGAACACACCCTTTTTGTTGCAACGTATGCGGGATTTTAGCTGTTTGTGTATGAACGAGAACTTACTTATTTGGAACGCTTGGATTGTCGGCGATCGAACAACTGAGTGTGACTTTCACATACAGTGTCCGTTCTTGGCTGATAAGTACTTTTTGGAAATTTAGCGACCCTTTTGGATTGAACTCACCCTTTTTGTTACAATGTATGAGGGATTTTGGCTATTTTTGGATGAACTAGCACTTGCTTATTTGGAACGCTTGGATTGTCGGCGATCGAACAACTGTGTGTGACTTTCGCATACGGTGTCCTTTTTGGGCGCGTAAGTACTTTTCGAAAATGTAGCGACCCTTTTGGATTGAACTCACACTTTTTGTTACAGTGTATGATGGATTTCCACTATTTGTGGATGAACAAGCACTTGCTTATTTGGAATGCTTGGATTGTCGGCGAAAGAACAACTGAGTGTGACTTTCGTATACGGTTTTCGTTTCGAGCCCATAAGTACTTTTTGGAAATGTAGCGACCCTTTTGGATTGATCTCACCCTTTTTGTCACAGTGTATGAGGGATTTTAGCCATTTGTGGATGAAAAAGCACTTGCTTATTTGGAACACTTGGATTGTCGGCGATCGAACAACTGAGTGTGACTTTCGCATACGGTGTCTGTTTTCGGCGCATAAGTACTTTTCGAAAATGTAGCGACCCTTTTGGATTGAACAAACCCTTTTTGTTACAATGTATGAGGGATTTCGGCTGTTTGTGGATGAACAAGTACTTGCTTATTTGGAACGCTTGGATTGTTGGCGATCGAACAACCGAGTGTGACTTTCGCATACGGTGTCCATTTTGGGCGCATAAGTACTTTTCGAAAATGTAACGATCCTTTTGGATTGAACTCACCCTTTTCATTACAACATATGAGGGATTTTGGCTATTTGTGGTTGAACAAGCACTTGCTTAATGGAACGCTTGGATTGTCGGCGATCGAACAACTGAGTGTAACTTTTGCATACGGTGTCAGTTTTGGGACCATAAGTACTTTTCCAAAACGAAGCGACCCTTTTGGATTGAACTCACCCTTTTTGTTACAACGTATGAGGGAATTTGGCTATTTGTGGATGAACAAGCACTTGTTTATTTGGCACGCTTAGATTGTCGACGACCGAACAACCGAGTTTGACTTTCGCATACAGTGTCCGTTTTGGGCCCATAAGTACTTTTCAGAAATGTAGAGATCCTTTTGGATTGAAGTCACCCTTCTTGTTACAGTGTATGTGGGATTTCTACTGTTTGTGGATGAACAAGCACTTGCTTATTTGAAACGCTTGGATTGTCGGCGAACGAACAACTGAGTGTGACTTTCGCATACGATTTTCGTTTCGAGCCCATAAGAACTTTTCGGAAATGTAGCGACCCTTTTGGATCGATCTCACCCTTTTTGTCACAGTGTATGAGGGATTTTACCCATTTGTGGATGAAAAAGCACTTGCTTATTTGGAACACTTGGATTGTCGGCGATCGAACAACTGACTGTGACTTTCGCATACGGTGTCCGTTTTGGGCCCATAAGTACTTTTTGGAAAGTAGCGACCCTTTTGGATTGAACTCACCCTTTTTGTTACAATGTATGAGGGATTTTGGGTTTTTGTGGATGAACTAGCCCTTGCTTATTTGGGACGCTTGGATCGTCAACGATCTAACAACTGAGTGTGACTTTCGCATGCGGTGTCCGTTTTGGGCGCATAAGCACTTTTCAAAAATGTAGCGACCCTTTTGGATTGAACAAACCCTTTTTGTTACAATGTATGAGGGATTTCAGCTATTTGTGGATGAACAAGTACTTGCTTATTTGGAATGCTTGGATTGTCGGCGATCGAACAACTGAGTGTGACTTTCGCATACGGTGTCCTTTTGGGCGCATAAGTACTTTTCGAAAATGTAGCGATCCTTTTGGATTGAACTCACCCTTTTCATTACTACATATGAGGGATTTTGGCTGTTTGTGGTTGAACAAGCACTTGCTTATTTGGAACGTTTGGATTGTTGGCGATCGAACAACTGAGTGTGACTATCACGTACGTTGTTCGTTTTGGGACCATAAGTACTTTTCGGAAATGTAGCGACCCTTTTGGACTGAACTCACCCTTTTTGTTACAACGTATGAGAGATTTCGACTGTTTGTGGATGAACAAGAACTTGCTTATTTGGAATGCTTGGATTGTCGGTGATCGAACAACTGAGTGTGACTTTCCCATATGGTGTCCGTTTTAAGCCCATAAGTACTTTTCGAAAATGTGGAGACCCTTTTGGATTGAACTCACACTTTTTGTCACGTCGTATGAGGGATTTTGGCCATTTGTGGACGAACAAGCACTTGCTTATTTGGAACGTTTGGATTGTCGGCGATCGAACAACTAAGTGTGACTTTTGCATACGGTGTCCATTTTAAGCCCATAAGTACTTTTCGAAAATGTAGCGACCGTTTTGGATTGAACTCACCCTTTTTGTCACATTGTATTAGGGATTTCAGCTGTTTGTGGATGAACAAGCACTTGCTTATTTGGAACGCTTGGATTGTCTGCGATCGAACAACTGAGTGTGACTTTCGTATAAGGTGTCCGTTTTTGGACCATAAGTACTTTTCAAAAATGAAGTGACCCATTTGGATTGAACTCACCCCTTTTGTTACAACGTGTGAGGGATTTTGGCTATTTGTGGATGAACAAGCACTTGCTTATTTGGAACGCTTGGATTGTCAGCGACCGAACAACAAAGTGTGACTTTCGCATACAGTGTCCGTTTTGGGCCCATAAGTACTTTTCGAAAATGTAACGATCCTTTTGGATTGAACTCATCCTTTTTGTTACAACGTATTAAGGATTTCAACTATTTCTGGATGAAAGAGCACTTACTTATTTGGAACGCTTGGATTGTCGGCATCGAACAACAGAGTGTGACTTTCCCATATCGTGCCCGTTTTAAGCCCATTAGTACTTCTCGAAAATGTGGGGACCCTTTTGGATTAAACTCACACTTTTTGTCACGTCGTATGAGGTATTTTGGCCATTTGTGGATGAACAAGCACTTGCTTATTTGGAACGTTTAGATTGTCGGCGATCGAACAACTAAGTGTGACTTTCGTATACGGTGTCCGTTTTAAGCCCATAAGTACTTTTCGAAAATGTAGCGACCCTTTTGGATTGAACTTAGCCTTTTTGTCATGTTGTATTAGGGATTTTAGCTATTTGTGAATGAACAAGCAATTGCTTATTTGGAACGCTTGGATTGTCGACGATCGAACAACAGAGTGTGACTTTCGCATACATTGTCCGTTTTGGGACCATAAGTACTTTTCGAAAATAAACCGACCCATTTGGATTGAACTTATCCTTTTTGTTACAACGTATGAGGGACTTTGGCTATTTGTCGATGAACAAGCACTTGCTTATTAGGAACGCTTGGATTGTCGNTCGGCATCGAACAACAGAGTGTGACTTTCCCATATCGTGCCCGTTTTAAGCCCATTAGTACTTTTCGAAAATGTGGGGACCCTATTGGATTGAACTCACACTTTTTGTCACGTCATATGAGGTATTTTTGCCATTTGTGGACGAACAAGCACTTGCTTATTTGGAACGTTTAGATTGTCGGCGATCGAACAACTAAGTGTGACTTTCGTATACGGTGTCCGTTTTAAGCCCATAAGTACTTTTCGAAAATGTAGCGACCCTTTTGGATTGAACTCAGCCTTTTTGTCATGTTGTATTAGGGATTTTAGCTATTTGTGAATGAACAAGCAATTGCTTATTTGGAATGCTTGGATTGTCGACGATCGAACAACTGAGTGTGACTTTCGCATACATTGTCCGTTTTGGGACCATAAGTACTTTTCGAAAATAAACCGACCCATTTGGATTGAACTCATCCTTTTTGTTACAACGTATGAGGGACTTTGGCTATTTGTCGATGAACAAGCACTTGCTTATTAGGAACGCTTGGATTGTCGGCGACCGAACAACTGATTGTGACTTTCGCTTACACTGTACATTTTGGGACCATAAGTACTTTTCAAAAATGAAGCGACCCTTTTGGATTGAACTCACCCTTTTTGTCACGTTGTATTAGGGATTTCAGCTGTTTGTGGATGAACAAGCACTTGCTTATTTGGAACGCTTGGATTGTCGACGACCGAACAACCGAGTGTGACTTTCGCATACGGTGTCCGTTTTAAGCCCATAAGTACATTTCGAAAATGTAGCGACCCTTTTGGAGTGAACTCACCCTTTTTTTCATGTTGTATTAGGGATTTCAGCTGTTTGTAGATAAACAAGCACTTGCTTATTTGGAACGCTTGGATTGTCGGCGATCAAACAACAGAGTGCGACTTTCGCATACAGTGTCCGTTTTGGGGCCATGAGTACTTTTCGAAAATGAAGCGACCCATTTGGATTGAACTCACCCATTTTGTAACAACGTATGAAGAATTTTAGCTATTTGATGATAAACAAGCACTTGCTTGTTTGGAACGTTTGGATTGTCGGCGATCAAACAACTGAGTGTGACTTTCGCATACGATGTCCGTTTCAAGCCCATAAGTACTTTTCGGAAATGTAGCGACCCTTTTGGATTGAACTCACCCTTTTTGTTAGAGTGTATAAGGGATTTTGATTGTTTGTGAATGAACAAGCACTTGCTTATTTGGAACGCTTGGATAGTCGGCGAACGAACAACTGAGTGTGACTTTCGCATACGGTTTTCGTTTTTGTCCCATAAGTACTTTTTGGAAATGCAGCAACCCTTTTGGATTGAACTCACCCTTTTTGTTACAATGTATGAGGGATTTCGACTGTTTTTTGATGAACAAGCACTTGCCTATTTGGAACGCTTGGATTGTCGGCGACCGAACCACTGATTGTGACTTTCGCTTACACTGTACATTTTGGGACCATAAGTACTTTTCAAAAATGAAGCGACCCTTTTGGATTGAACTCACCCTTTTTGTCACGTTGTATTAGGGATTTCAGCTGTTTGTGGATGAACAAGCACTTGCTTATTTGGAACGCTTGGATTGTCGACGACCGAACAACCGAGTGTGACTTTCGCATACGGTTTCCGTTTTAAGCCCATAAGTACATTTCGAAAATGTAGCGACCCTTTTGGAGTGAACTCACCCTTTTTTTCATGTTGTATTAGGGATTTCAGCTGTTTGTAGATAAACAAGCACTTGCTTATTTGGAACGCTTGGATTGTCGGCGATCAAACAACAGAGTGCGACTTTCGCATACAGTGTCCGTTTTGGGGCCATGAGTACTTTTCGAAAATGAAGCGACCCATTTGGATTGAACTCACCCGTTTTGTAACAACGTATGAAGAATTTTAGCTATTTGATGATAAACAAGCACTTGCTTATTTGGAACGTTTGGATTGTCGGCGATCAAACAACTGAGTGTGACTTTCGCATACGATGTCCGTTTCAAGCCTATAAGTACTTTTCGAAAATGTAGCGACCCTTTTGGATTGAACTCACCCTTTTTGTTAGAGTGTATAAGGGATTTTGATTGTTTGTGAATGAACAAGCACTTGTTTATTTGGAACGCTTGGATAGTCGGCGAACGAACAACTGAGTGTGACTTTCGCATACGGTTTTCGTTTTTGTCCCATAAGTACTTTTTGGAAATGCAGCAACCCTTTTGGATTGAACTCACCCTTTTTGTTACAATGTATGAGGGATTTCGACTGTTTTTTGATGAACAAGCACTTGCTTATTTGGAACGTTTGGATTGTCGACGATCGAACAACTGAGTGTGACTTTCCCGTACGGTGCCCGTTTTAAGCCCATAAGTACTTTTCAAAAATGTGGAGGCCCTTTTGGATTGAACTCACACTTTTTGTCACGTCGTATGAGGGATTTTGGCCATTTGTGGACGAACAAGCACTTGCTTATTTGGAACGTTTGGATTGTCGGCGATCAAACAACTAAGTGTGACTTTCGCATACGATGTCCGTTTCGAGCCCATAAGTACTTTTCAGAAATGTAGCAACCCTTTTGGATTGAACTCACCCTTTTTGTCACATTGTATTAGGGATTTCGACTGTTTCTGGATGAATAAGCACTTTCTTATTTGGAACGCTTGGATTGTCGACGATCGAACAACAGAGTGTGACTTTCACATACGGTGTCCGTTTTGAGACCATAAGTGCTTTTCAAAATATAGCGACCCTTTTGGATTGAACTCACCCTTTTTATCACGTTGTATTAGGGATTTCAGCTATTTGTGGATGAACAAGCACTTGCTTATTTGGAACGCTTGGATTGTCGGCGATCGAACAACTGAGTGTGACTTTCGCATACGGTGTCCATTTTTGGACCATAAGTTCTTTTCGAAAATGAAACGACCCTTTTGGATTGAACTCACCCTTTTTGTTGCAACGTACGAGGGATTTTGGCTATTTGTGGTTGAACAAGCACTTGCTTATATGGAACGCTTGGATTGTCGACGATCGAACAACTGGGTGTGACTTTCACATACGGTGTCCGTTCTTGGCCGATAAGCACTTTTTGGAAATGTAGCGACCCTTTTGGATTGAACTCACCCTTTTCATCACATCCTATGAGGGATTTTGGGCGTTCGTGGATGAATAAGCACTTGCTTATTTGAAACGCTTGGATTGTCGGCGATCGAACAACTGAGTGTGACTTTCACATACGGTGTCCGTTTTGGGACCATAAGTACTTTTCAAAAATGAAGCGACCCATTTGGATTGAACTCACCCTTTTCATTACAACTTATGAGGGATTTCGGCTGTTTGTGGATGAATAAGCACTTGCTTATTTGAAACGCTTGGATTGTCGGCGATCGAACAACTAAGTGTGACTTTCGCATACGGTGTCCGTTTTAAGCCCATAAGCACATTTCGAAAATATAGCGACCCTTTTGGATTGAACTCACCCTTTTTGTCACGTTGTATTAGGGATTTCAGCTATTTGTGGATGAACAAGCACTTGCTTATTTGGAACGCTTGGATTGTCGGCGATCGAACAACTGAGTGTGAGTTTCGCATACGGTGTCCATTTTGCGACCACAAGTTCTTTTCGAAAATGAAGCGACCCTTTTCGATTGAACTCACCCTTTTTATTACAACGTATGAGGGATTTTGGCTAGTTGTGGTTGAACAAGCGCTTGCTTATTTGGAACGCTTGGATTGTCGACGACCGAACAACCGAGTGTGACTTTCGCATACCGTGTCCGTTTTGGGCCCATAAGTATTTTTCGAAAATGTAGCAATCCTTTTGGATTGAACACACCCTTTTTGTTGCAACGTATGCGGGATTTTAGCTGTTTGTGTATGAACGAGCACTTACTTATTTGGAACGCTTGGATTGTCGGCGATCGAACAACTGAGTGTGACTTTCACATACAGTGTCCGTTCTTGGCCGATAAGTACTTTTTTGAAATGTAGCGACCCTTTTGGATTGAACTCACCCTTTTTGTTACAATGTATGAGGGATTTTGGCTATTTTTGGATGAACTAGCACTTGCTTATTTGGAACGCTTGGATTGTCGGCGATCGAACAACTGTGTGTGACTTTCGCATACGGTGTCCTTTTTGGGCGCGTAAGTACTTTTCGAAAATGTAGCGACCCTTTTGGATTGAACAAACCCTTTTTGTTACAATGTATGAGGGATTTCGGCTGTTTGTGGATGAACAAGTACTTGCTTATTTGGAACGCTTGGATTGTTGGCGATCGAACAACTAAGTGTGACTTTCGCATACGGTGTCCATTTTGGGCGCATAAGTACTTTTCAAAAATGTAGCGATCCTTTTGGATTGAACTCACCCTTTTCATTACAACATATGAGGGATTTTGGCTATTTGTGGTTGAACAAGCACTTGCTTATTGGAACGCTTTGATTGTCGGCGATCGAACAACTGAGTGTAACTTTCGCATACGGTGTCAGTTTTGGGACCATAAGTACTTTTCCAAAACGAAGCGACCCTTTTGGATTGAACTCACCCTTTTTGTTACAACGTATGAGGGAATTTGGCTATTTGTGGATGAACAAGCACTTGTTTATTTGGAACGCTTAGATTGTCGACGACCGAACAACCGAGTTTGACTTTCGCATACGGTGTCCGTTTTGGGCCCATAAGTACTTTTCGAAAATGTAGAGATCCTTTTGGATTGAAGTCACCCTTCTTGTTACAGTGTATGAGGGATTTCTACTGTTTGTGGATGAACAAGCACTTGCTTATTTGAAACGCTTGGATTGTCGGCGAACGAACAACTGAGTGTGACTTTCGCATACGATTTTTGTTTCGAGCCCATAAGAACTTTTCGGAAATGTAGCGACCCTTTTGGATTGATCTCACCCTTTTTGTCACAGTGTATGAGGGATTTTACCCATTTGTGGATGAAAAAGCACTTGCTTATTTGGAACACTTGGATTGTCGGCGATCGAACAACTGAGTGTGACTTTCGCATACAGTGTCCGTTTTGGGGCCATGAGTACTTTTCGAAAATGAAGCGACCCATTTGGATTGAACTCACCCTTTTCATTACAACATATGAGGGATTTTGGCTATTTTTGGATGAACTAGCACTTGCTTATTTGGAACGTTTGGATTGTCGGCGATCAAACCACTGAGTGTGACTTTCGCATACAGTGTCCGTTTTGGGGCCATGAGTACTTTTCGAAAATGAAGCGACCCATTTGGATTGAACTCACCCTTTTCATTACAACATATGAGGGATTTTGGCTATTTTTGGATGAACTAGCACTTGCTTATTTGGAACGTTTGGATTGTCGGCGATCAAACCACTGAGTGTGACTTTCGCATACAGTGTCCGTTTTGGGGCCATGAGTACTTTTCGAAAATGAAGCGACCCATTTGGATTGAACTCACCCTTTTCATTACAACATATGAGGGATTTTGGCTATTTTTGGATGAACTAGCACTTGCTTATTTGGAACGTTTGGATTGTCGGCGATCAAACCACTGAGTGTGACTTTCGCATACAGTGTCCGTTTTGGGGCCATGAGTACTTTTCGAAAATGAAGCGACCCATTTGGATTGAACTCACCCTTTTCATTACAACATATGAGGGATTTTGGCTATTTTTGGATGAACTAGCACTTGCTTATTTGGAACGTTTGGATTGTCGGCGATCAAACCACTGAGTGTGACTTTCGCATACAGTGTCCGTTTTGGGGCCATGAGTACTTTTCGAAAATGAAGCGACCCATTTGGATTGAACTCACCCTTTTCATTACAACATATGAGGGATTTTGGCTATTTTTGGATGAACTAGCACTTGCTTATTTGGAACGTTTGGATTGTCGGCGATCAAACCACTGAGTGTGACTTTCGCATACAGTGTCCGTTTTGGGGCCATGAGTACTTTTCGAAAATGAAGCGACCCATTTGGATTGAACTCACCCTTTTCATTACAACATATGAGGGATTTTGGCTATTTTTGGATGAACTAGCACTTGCTTATTTGGAACGTTTGGATTGTCGGCGATCAAACCACTGAGTGTGACTTTCGCATACAGTGTCCGTTTTGGGGCCATGAGTACTTTTCGAAAATGAAGCGACCCATTTGGATTGAACTCACCCTTTTCATTACAACATATGAGGGATTTTGGCTATTTTTGGATGAACTAGCACTTGCTTATTTGGAACGTTTGGATTGTCGGCGATCAAACCACTGAGTGTGACTTTCGCATACAGTGTCCGTTTTGGGGCCATGAGTACTTTTCGAAAATGAAGCGACCCATTTGGATTGAACTCACCCTTTTCATTACAACATATGAGGGATTTTGGCTATTTTTGGATGAACTAGCACTTGCTTATTTGGAACGTTTGGATTGTCGGCGATCAAACCACTGAGTGTGACTTTCGCATACAGTGTCCGTTTTGGGGCCATGAGTACTTTTCGAAAATGAAGCGACCCATTTGGATTGAACTCACCCTTTTCATTACAACATATGAGGGATTTTGGCTATTTTTGGATGAACTAGCACTTGCTTATTTGGAACGTTTGGATTGTCGGCGATCAAACCACTGAGTGTGACTTTCGCATACAGTGTCCGTTTTGGGGCCATGAGTACTTTTCGAAAATGAAGCGACCCATTTGGATTGAACTCACCCTTTTCATTACAACATATGAGGGATTTTGGCTATTTTTGGATGAACTAGCACTTGCTTATTTGGAACGTTTGGATTGTCGGCGATCAAACCACTGAGTGTGACTTTCGCATACAGTGTCCGTTTTGGGGCCATGAGTACTTTTCGAAAATGAAGCGACCCATTTGGATTGAACTCACCCTTTTCATTACAACATATGAGGGATTTTGGCTATTTTTGGATGAACTAGCACTTGCTTATTTGGAACGTTTGGATTGTCGGCGATCAAACCACTGAGTGTGACTTTCGCATACAGTGTCCGTTTTGGGGCCATGAGTACTTTTCGAAAATGAAGCGACCCATTTGGATTGAACTCACCCTTTTCATTACAACATATGAGGGATTTTGGCTATTTTTGGATGAACTAGCACTTGCTTATTTGGAACGTTTGGATTGTCGGCGATCAAACCACTGAGTGTGACTTTCGCATACAGTGTCCGTTTTGGGGCCATGAGTACTTTTCGAAAATGAAGCGACCCATTTGGATTGAACTCACCCTTTTCATTACAACATATGAGGGATTTTGGCTATTTTTGGATGAACTAGCACTTGCTTATTTGGAACGTTTGGATTGTCGGCGATCAAACCACTGAGTGTGACTTTCGCATACAGTGTCCGTTTTGGGGCCATGAGTACTTTTCGAAAATGAAGCGACCCATTTGGATTGAACTCACCCTTTTCATTACAACATATGAGGGATTTTGGCTATTTTTGGATGAACTAGCACTTGCTTATTTGGAACGTTTGGATTGTCGGCGATCAAACCACTGAGTGTGACTTTCGCATACAGTGTCCGTTTTGGGGCCATGAGTACTTTTCGAAAATGAAGCGACCCATTTGGATTGAACTCACCCTTTTCATTACAACATATGAGGGATTTTGGCTATTTTTGGATGAACTAGCACTTGCTTATTTGGAACGTTTGGATTGTCGGCGATCAAACCACTGAGTGTGACTTTCGCATACAGTGTCCGTTTTGGGGCCATGAGTACTTTTCGAAAATGAAGCGACCCATTTGGATTGAACTCACCCTTTTCATTACAACATATGAGGGATTTTGGCTATTTTTGGATGAACTAGCACTTGCTTATTTGGAACGTTTGGATTGTCGGCGATCAAACCACTGAGTGTGACTTTCGCATACAGTGTCCGTTTTGGGGCCATGAGTACTTTTCGAAAATGAAGCGACCCATTTGGATTGAACTCACCCTTTTCATTACAACATATGAGGGATTTTGGCTATTTTTGGATGAACTAGCACTTGCTTATTTGGAACGTTTGGATTGTCGGCGATCAAACCACTGAGTGTGACTTTCGCATACAGTGTCCGTTTTGGGGCCATGAGTACTTTTCGAAAATGAAGCGACCCATTTGGATTGAACTCACCCTTTTCATTACAACATATGAGGGATTTTGGCTATTTTTGGATGAACTAGCACTTGCTTATTTGGAACGTTTGGATTGTCGGCGATCAAACCACTGAGTGTGACTTTCGCATACAGTGTCCGTTTTGGGGCCATGAGTACTTTTCGAAAATGAAGCGACCCATTTGGATTGAACTCACCCTTTTCATTACAACATATGAGGGATTTTGGCTATTTTTGGATGAACTAGCACTTGCTTATTTGGAACGTTTGGATTGTCGGCGATCAAACCACTGAGTGTGACTTTCGCATACAGTGTCCGTTTTGGGGCCATGAGTACTTTTCGAAAATGAAGCGACCCATTTGGATTGAACTCACCCTTTTCATTACAACATATGAGGGATTTTGGCTATTTTTGGATGAACTAGCACTTGCTTATTTGGAACGTTTGGATTGTCGGCGATCAAACCACTGAGTGTGACTTTCGCATACAGTGTCCGTTTTGGGGCCATGAGTACTTTTCGAAAATGAAGCGACCCATTTGGATTGAACTCACCCTTTTCGTTACAACTTATGAGGGATTTCGGCTGTTTGTGGATGAATAAGCACTTGCTTATTTGGAACGCTTGGATTGTCGGCGATCGAATATCTAAGTGTGACTTTCGCATACGTTGTCCGTTTTAAGCCCATAAGCACATTTCGAAAATATAGCGACCCTTTGGGATTGAACTCACCCTTTTTGTCACGTTGTATTAGGGATTTCAGCTATTTGTGGATGAACAAGCACTTGCTTATTTGGAACGCTTGGATTGTCGGCGATCGAACAACTGAGTGTGAGTTTCGCATACGGTGTCCATTTTGCGACCACAAGTTCTTTTCGAAAATGAAGCGACCCTTTTGGATTGAACTCACCCTTTTTATTACAACGTATGAGGGACTTTGGCTAGTTGTGGTTGAACAAGCGCTTGCCTATTTGGAACGCTTGGATTGTCGACGACCGAACAACCGAGTGTGACTTTCGTATACGGTGTCCGTTTTGGGCCCATAAGTACTTTTCGAAAATGTAGCGATCCTTTTGGATTGAACACACCCTTTTTGTTACAACGTATGCGGGATTTTAGCTGTTTGTGGATGAACGAGCACTTACTTATTCGGAACGCTTGGATTGTCGGCGATCGAACAACTGAGTGTGACTTTCACATACGGTGTCCGTTCTTGGGCGATAAGTACTTTTTGGAAATGTAGCGACCCTTTTGGATTGAACTCACCCTTTTTGTTACAGTGTATGATGGATTTCTACTATTTGTGGATGAACAAGAACTTGCTTATTTGGAATGCTTGGATTGTCGGCGAAAGAACAACTGAGTGCGACTTTCGTATACGGTGTCCGTTTTGGGCGCGTAAGTACTTTTCGAAAATGTAGCGACCCTTTTGGATTGAACTCATGCTTTTTGTTACAGTGTATGATGGATTTCCACTATTTGTGGATGAACAAGCACTTGCTTATTTAGAATGCTTGGATTGTCGGCGAAAGAACAACTGAGTGCGACTTTCATATACGGTTTTTATTTCGAGCCCATAAGTACTTTTCGGAAGTGTAGCGACCCTTTTGGATTCATCTCCCCCTTTTTGTCACAGTGTATGAGGGATTTTAGCCATTTGTGGATGAAAAAGCACTTGCTTATTTGGAACACTTGGATTGTCGGCGATCGAACAACTGAGTGTGACTTTCGCATACGGTGTCCGTTTTGGGCCCATAAGTACTTTTTGGAAATGTAGCGACCCTTTTGGATTGAACTCACCCTTTTTGTTACAATGTATCAGGGATTTTGGGTTTTTGTGGATGAACTAGCCCTTGCTTATTTGGAACGCTTGGATTGTCAACGATTGAACAACTGAGTGTGACTTTCGCATACGGTGTCTGTTTTCGGCGCATAAGTACTTTTCGAAAATGTAGCGACCTTTTTGGATTGAACAAACCCTTTTTAGCGATCCTTTTGGATTGAACAAACCCTTTTTGTTACAATGTATGAGGGATTTCGGCTGTTTGTGGATGAACAAGTACTTGCTTATTTGGAACGCTTGGATTGTTGGAGATCGAACAACTGAGTGTGACTTTCGCATACGGTGTCCATTTTGGGCGCATAAGTACTTTTCGGAAATGTAGCGATCCTTTTGGATTGAACTCACCCTTTTCATTACAACATATGAGGGATTTTGGCTGTTTGTGGTTGAACAAGCACTTGCTTATTGGAACTCGTGGATTGTCGGCGATCGAACAACTGAGTGTAACTTTCGCATACGGTGTCAGTTTTGGGACCATAAGTACTTTTCCAAAATGAAGCGACCCTTTTGGATTGAACTCACCCTTTTTGTTACAATGTATGAGGGAATTTGGCTATTTGTGGATGAACAAGCACTTGTTTATTTGGAACGCTTGGATTGTCGACGACCGAACAACCGAGTGTGAGTTTCGCATACGGTGTCCGTTTTGGGCCGATAAGTACTTTTCGGAAATGTAGAGATCCTTTTGGATTGAACTCACCCTTTTTGTTACAACATATGAGGGATTTCAGCTATTTGTGGATGAACAAGCACTTACATATTTGGAATGCTTAGATTGTCGGCGATCGAACAACTGAGTGTGACTTTCGCATACAGTGTTCGTTCTTTGCCGATAAGTACTTTTTGGAAATGTAGCGACCCTTTTGGATTGAACTCACCCTTTTTGTTACAATGTATGAGGGATTTTGGCTATTTTTGGATGAACTAGCACTTGCTTATTTGGAACGCTTGGATTGTCAACGATCAAACGACTGAGTGTGACTTTCGCATACGGTGTCCGTTTTGGGCGCGTAAGTACTTTTCGGAAATGTAGCGACCCTTTTGGATTGAACTCACCCTTTTTGTTACAGTGTATGAGGGATTTCTACTATTTGTGGATGAACAAGCACTTGCTTATTTGGAACGCTTGGATTGTCGGCGAACGAACAACTGAGTGTGACTTTCGCATACGGTTTTCGTTTCGAGCGCATAAGTACTTTTCGGAAATGTAGCGACCCTTTTGGATTGATCTCACCCTTTTTGTCACAGTGTATGAGGGATTTTAGCCATTTGTGGATGAAAAAGCACTTGCTTATTTGGAACACTTGGATTGTCGGCGATCGAACAACTGAGTGTGACTTTCGCATATGGTGTCCGTTTTGGGCCCATAAGTACTTTTGGAAATGTGGCATCCCTTTTGGATTGAACTCACCCTTTTTGTTACAATGTATGAGGGATTTTAGGTTTTTGTGGATGAACTAGCCCTTGCTTATTTGGAACGCTTGGATCGTCAACGATCTAACAACTAAGTGTGACTTTCGCATGCGGTGTCCGTTTTGGGCGCATAAGCACTTTTCGAAAATGTAGCGACCCTTTTGGATTGAACAAACCCTTTTTGTTACAATGTATGAGGGATTTCAGCTATTTGTGGATGAACAAGTACTTGCTTATTTGGAACGCTTGGATTGTCGGCGATCGAACAACTGAGTGTGACTTTCGCATACGGTGTCCTTTTGGGCGCATAAGTACTTTTCGGAAATGTAGCGATCCTTTTGGATTGAACTCACCCTTTTCATTACAACATATGAGGGGTTTTGGCTGTTTGTGGTTGAACAAGCACTTGCTTATTTGGAACGTTTGGATTGTTGGTGATCAAACAACTGAGTGTGACTATCGCGTACGTTGTTCGTTTTGGGACCATAAGTACTTTTCGGAAATGTAGCGACCCTTTTGGATTGAACTCGCCCTTTTTGTTACAACGTATGAGAGATTTCGACTGTTTGTGGATGAACAAGCACTTGCTTATTTGGATCGCTTGGATTGTCGGCATCGAACAACAGAATGTGACTTTCCCATATCGTGCCCGTTTTAAGCCCATTAGTACTTTTCAAAAATGTGGAGACCCTTTTGGATTGAACTCACACTTTTTGTCACGTCGTCTGAGGTATTTTGGCCATTTGTGGACGAACAGGCACTTGCTCATTTGGAACGTTTGGATTGTCGGCGATCGAACAACTAAGTGTGACTTTCGTATACGGTGTCCGTTTTAAGCCCATAAGTACTTTTCGGAAATGTAGCGACCCTTTTGGATTGAACTCAGCCTTTTTGGCATGTTGTATTAGGGATTTTAGCTATTTGTGAATGAACAAGCTATTACTTATTTGGAACGCTTGGATTGTCGACGATCGAACAACTGAGTGTGACTTTCGCATACGTTGTCCGTTTTGGGACCATAAGTACTTTTTGAAAATAAACCGACCCATTTGGATTGAACTCACCCTTTTTGTTACAACGTATGAGGGATTTTGGCTATTTGTGGATGAACAAGCACTTACTTATTTGGAACGCTTGGATTGTCAGCGACCGAACAACCGAGTGTGACTTTCGCACACGGTGTCCGTTTTGGGCCCATAAGTAATTTTCGAAAATGTTGCGATCCTTTTGGATTGAACTCATCCTTTTTGTGACGTTGTATTAGGGATTTCGGCTATTTATCGATGAACAAGCACTTGCTTATTAGGAACGCTTGGATTGTCGGCGATCGAACAACTGAGTGTGACTTTCGCTTACACCATACATTTTGGGACCATAAGTACTTTTCAAAAATGAAGCGATCCTTTTGGATTGAACTCACCCTTTTTGTCACGTTGTATTAGGGATTTCAGCTGTTTGTGGATGAACAAGCACTTGCTTATTTGGAACGCTTGGATTGTCGACGATCGAACAACTAAGTGTGACTTTCGCATACGGTATCCGTTTTAAGCCCATAAGTACATTTCGAAAATGTAGCGACCCTTTTGGAGTGAACTCACCCTTTTTTTCATGTTGTATTAGGGATTTCAGCTGTTTGTGGATGAACAAGCACTTGCTTATTTGGAACACTTGGATTGTCGGCGATCAAACAACAGAGTGCGACTTTCGCACACGGTGTCCGTTTTGGGACCATAAGTACTTTTCGAAAATGAAGCGACCCATTTGGATTGAACTCACCCTTTTTGTAACAACATATGATGAATTTTAGCTATTTGATGATGAACAAGCACTTGCCTATTTGGAACGCTTGGATTGTCGACGACCGAACAAACGAGTGTGACTTTCGCATACGGTGTCCGTTCTGGGCCCATAAGTACTTTTTGAAAATGTAGCGACCATTTTGGATTGAACTCACCCTTTTCATTACAATGTATGAGGGATTTTGGCTATTTTTAGATGAACTAGCACTTGCTTATTTGGAACGCTTGGATTGTCAGCGATCGAACAACTGAGTGTGACTTTCGCATACGGTGTCCGTTTTGGGCGCATAAGTACTTTTCCGAAATGTAGCGATCGTTTTGGATTGAACACAGCCATTTTCATACAACGTATGATGGATTTCGACTATTTGTGGACGAACAAGCCCTTGCTTATTTGGAACGCTTGGATTGTCAGCGATCGAACAACTGAGTGTGACTTTCGCATACGGTGTTCGTTTTGGGCCCAAAAGAACTTTTTGAAAATGTAGCGACCCTTTTGGATTGAACTCACCCTTTTGGTTAGAGTGTATAAGGGATTTTGATTGTTTGTGAATGAACAAGCACTTGCTTATTTGGAACGCTTGGATTGTCGGCGATCGAACAACTGAGTGTGACTTTCGAATACGGTGTTCGTTTTAAGCCCATAAGTACTTTTCAAAAATGTGGAGACCCTTTTGGATTGAACTCACACTTTTTGTCACGTCATATGAGGGATTTTGGCCATTTGTGGACGAACAAGCACTTGTTTATTTGGAACGTTTGGATTGTCGGCGATCGAACAACTAAGTGTGAATTTCGCATATGGTGTCCGTTTTAAGCCCATAAGTACTTTTCGAAAATGTAGCGACCCTTTTGGACTGAACTCACCCTCTTTGTCACGTTTTATTAGGGATTTCAGCTATTTGTGGATGGACAAGCACTTGCTTATTTGGAACGCTTGGATTGTCTGCGATCGATCAACTGAGTGTGACTTTCGTATAGGGTGTCCATTTTGGGACCATAAGTACTTTTTGAAAATGAAGCAACCCATTTGGATTGAACTCACCCTTTTTGTTACAACGTATGAGGGATTTTAGCTATTTGTGGATGAACAAGCACTTGATTATTTGGAACGCTTCGATTGTCGACGATCGAACAACCGAGCGTGACTTTCACATACGGTGTCCGTTTTAGGCCCATAAGTACTTTTCGACAATGTAGCGATCCTTTTGGATTGAACTCATCCTTTTTGTTACAATGTATGAGGGATTTCAACTGTTTGTGGATGAACGAGCACTTACTAATTTGGAACGCTTGGATTGTCGGCGATCGAACAACTGAGTGTGACTTTCGCATACACTGTCCATTTTGGGACCATAAGTACTTTTCAGAAATGTAGCGATCCTTTTGGATTGAACTCACCCTTTTCGGTACAACATATGAGGGATTTCGGCTGTTTGTGGATGAACAAGCACATGCTTATTTGGAACGCTTGGATTGTTGGCGATCGAACAACTGAGTGTGACTTTCGTGTATGTTGTTCGTTTTGGGCCGATAAGTACTTTTCAGAAATGTAGCGACCCTTTTGGATTGAACTCTCCCTTTTTGTTACAACGTATGAGGGATTTCTACTGTTTGTGGGTGAACAAGCACTTACTTATTTGGAACGCTTGGATTGACGGCGATAGAACAACTGAGTGTGACTTTTTCATACGGTGTCCTTTTTGGGCGCGTAAGTACTTTTCGGAAATGTAGCGACCCTTTTGGATTGAACTCACCCTTTTTGTTACAGTGTATGAGGAATTTCGACTATTTGTGGATGAACAAGCACTTTCTTATTTGGAACGCTTGGATTGTCGGCGAACGAACAACTGAGTGTGACTTTCGCATACGATTTTCGTTTCGAGCCCATAAGTACTTTTCAGAAATGTAGCGACCCTTTTTGTTACAGTGTATGAGGGATTTTAGCCATTTGTGGATGAAAAAGCACTTGCTTATTTGGAACCCTTGGATTGTCGGAGATCGAACAACTGAGTGTGACTTTCGCATACGGTGTCCGTTTTGGGCCCATAAGTACTTTTTGGAAATGTAGCGACCCTTTTGGATTGAACTCACGCTTTTTGTTACAATGTATGAGGGATTTTGGATTTTTTTTGGATTAACTAGCCCTTGCTTATTTGGAACGCTTGGATTGTCAACGATCGAACAACTGAGTGTGACTTTCGCATATGGTGTCCGTTTTGGGCGCATAAGTACTTTTCGAAAATGAAGCTACCCATTTGGATTGAACACCCTTTTTGTTACAACGTATGAAGGATTTCAGCTGTTTGTGGATGAACAAGCACTTGATTATTTGGAACTCCTCGATTTTCGACGATCGAACAACTGAGCAAGACTTTCGCATACGGTGTCCGTTTTGGGCTCGTAAGTACTTTTCGAAAGCAACAATTTTCGATTGAACTCACCCTTTTCATCACATTGTATGAGGGATTTTGGCCATTTTTGGATGAACAAGCATTTGCTTATTTGGAAGGCTTGGATTTTCGGCCATCGAACAACTGAGTGTGACTTTCGCATACGGTTTCCGTTTTGAGCCCATAAGTACTTTTCGAAAATGTAGCGACCTTTTTGGATTGAACTCACCCTTTTTGTTATAATGTATGAGGGATTTCGGCTGTTTGTGGATGAACAAGCACTTGCTTATTTGTAACGCTTGGATTGTCGACGATCGAACAACTGAGTGTGACTTTCGCATACGGTGTCCGTTTTGGGACCATAAGTACTTTCTGAAAATGAAGCGACCCATTTGGAATGAACTCACCCTTTTTGTTACAACCTATGAGGGATTTCAGCTATTTGTGGATGAAAAAGCACTTGCTTATTTAGAACACTTGGATTGTCGACGATCGAACAACTGAGTGGGACTTTCGCATACGGTGTCCGTTTTGGGCCCATAAGTACTTTTTGGAAATGTAGCGACCCTTTTGGATTGAACTCACCCTTTTTGTTACAATGTATGAGGGATTTTGGGTTTTTTTGGATGAACTAGCCCTTGCTTATTTGGAACGCTTGGATTGTCAACGATCGATTAACTGAGTGTGACTTTCGCATACGGTGTCCGTTTTAAGCCCATAAGTTCTTTTCGAAAATGTAGCGACCTTTTTGGATTGAACAAGCCCTTTTTCTTACAATGTACGAGGGATTTCCGCTGTTTGTGGATGAACAAGCCCTTGCTTATTTGGATCGCTTCGATTATCGGCGATCGAACAACTAAGCGTGACTTTTGCATACGGTGTCCGTTTTGGGCCCATAAGTACTTTTCGAAAATGTAGGGACAATTTTCGATTGTACTCACCCTTTTGATCACATTGTATGAGGGATTTTGGCCATTTTTTGATGAACAAGCACTTGCTTATTTGGAACGCTTGGATTGTCGGCGATCGAACAACCGAGTGTGACTTTCGCATCTAGTGTCCGTTTTGGGCCCATAAGTACTTTTCCGAAATGTAGCGATCTTTTTGGATTGAACTCACCCTTTTCGTTACAACATATGAGGGATTTCGGCTGTTTGTCAATGAATAAGCACCTGCTTATTTGGAACGCTTGGATTGTTGGCGATCGAACAACTGAGTGTGACTTTCACATACGTTGTTCGTTTTTGGCCCATAAGTACTTTTCGGAACTGTAGCGACCCTTTTGGATTGAACTCTCCCATTTTGTTACAATGTATGAGGGATTTCGACTGTTTGTGGATGAACAAGTACTTGCTTATTTGGAACGCTTGGATTGTCGATGATCGAACAACTGAGTGTGACTTTTACATACGGTGTCCTTTTTGGGCGCGTAAGTACTTTTCGAAAATGTAGCGACCCTTTTGGATTGAACTCACCCTTTTTGTTACAGTGTATGAGGGATTTTGACTATTTGTGGATGAACAAGCACTTGCTTATTTGGAGCTCTTGGATTGTCGGCGAACGAACTACTAAGTGTGACTTTCGCGTACGGTTTTTGTTTCGAGCCCATAAGTACTTTTCGGAAATGTAGCGACCCTTTTGGATTGATCTTACCCTTTTTGTTACAGTGTATGAGGGATTTTAGCCATTTGTGGATGAAAAAGCACTTGCTTATTTGGATCACTTGGATTGTCGACGATCGAACAACTGAGTGTGACTTTCGCATATGGTGTCCGTTTTGAGCCCATAAGTACTTTTTGGAAATGTAGCGTCCCTTTTGGATTGAACTCACCCTTTTTGTTACAATGTATGAGGGATTTTGGGTTTTTGTGGATGAACTAGCCCTTGCTTATTTGGAACACTTGGATTGTCGACGATCGAACAACTGAGTGTGGCTTTCGCATACGGTGTTCGTTTTAAGCCCATAAGTACTTTTCTGAAATGTAGCGATGCTTTTGGACTGAACTCACTCTTTTCATCACGTCGTATGAGGAATTTCAGCCATTTTTGGATGAACAAGCACTTCCTTATTTGGAAGGCTTGGATTGTCTACGATCGAACAACTGAGTTTT
The DNA here is from genome assembly GCF_002742605.1 of Olea europaea var. sylvestris. Taxonomy (NCBI): domain Eukaryota; kingdom Viridiplantae; phylum Streptophyta; class Magnoliopsida; order Lamiales; family Oleaceae; genus Olea; species Olea europaea. Next base: position 293,839 of record NW_019242378.1, on the reverse strand, counting down.
ACTTTCGCATACGGTGACCCTTTTGGATTGAACTCACCCTTTTTGTTACAATGTACGAGGGATTTCGGCTGTTTGTGGATGAACAAGCACTTGCTCATTTGGAACGCCTGGATTGTCGGCGATCGAACAACTAAGTGTGACTTTCGCATACGGTGTCCGTTTTGGGACCATAAGTACTTTTGGAAAATGAAGCGACCCATTTGGATTGAACTCACCCTTTTTGTTACAACCTATGAGGGATTTCAGCTATTTGTGGATGAACAAGCACTTGTTTATTTGGATCGCTTCGATTGTCGGCGATCGAACAATTGAGCGTGACTTTTGCATACGTTGTTCGTTTTGGGCCCATAAGTACTTTTCAAAAATGTGGGGACAATTTTCGATTGAACTCGTCCTTTTGATCACATTGTATGAGGGATTTTGGCCATTTTTATATGAACAAGCACTTACTTATTTGGAACGCTTGGATTGTCGGCGATCGAACAACCGAGTGAGACTTTCGCATACGGTGTCCATTTTGGGCCCATAAGTACTTTTTGAAAATGTAGCGATCCTTTTGGATTGAACTCGCCCTTTTCGTTACAACATATGAGGGATTTCGGTTGTTTGTCGATGAACAAGCACTTGCTTATTTGGAACGCTTGGATTGTTGGCGATCGAACAACTGAGTGTGACTTTCGCATACGTTGTTCATTTTGGGCCTATAAGTACTTTTCGGAAATGTAGCGACCCTTTTGGATAGAACTCTCCCTTTTTGTTACAATGTATGAGGGATTTTGACTATTTGTGGATGAACAAGCACTTGCTTATTTGGAACGCTTGGATTGTCAGCGATCGAACAACTGAGTGTGACTTTCCCATACGGTGTCCGTTTTAAGCCCATAAGCACTTTTCGAAAATGTGGAGACCCTTTTGGATTGAACTCACACTTTTTGTCACGCCATATGAGGGATTTTGGTTGTTTGTGGACGAACAAGCACTTGCTTATTTGGAAAGTTTGGATTGTCGGCGATCGAACAACTAAGTGTTACTTTCGCATACGGTGTCCATTTTAAGCCCATAAGTACTTTTCGAAAATGTAGCAACCCTTTTGGATTGAACTCACCCTTTTTGTCACGTTGTATTAGGGATTTCAGCTGTTTGTAGATGAACAAGCACTTGCTTATTTGGAACTCTTGGATTGTCGGCGATGGAACAACCGAGTGTGACTTTCGCATACGGTGTTCGTTTTAAGCCCATAAGTACTTTTCTGAAATGTAGCGATGTTTTTGGACTGAACTCACCCTTTTCATCACATCGTATGAGGAATTTCAGCCATTTTTGGGTGAACAAGCACTTCCTTATTTGGAAGGCTTGGATTGTCTGCGATCGAACAACTGAGTTTTACTTTCGCATACGGTGACCCTTTTGGGTTGAACTCACCCTTTTTGTTACAATGTACGAGGGATTTCGGCTGTTTGTGGATGAACAAGCACTTGCTTATTTGGAACGCTTGGATTGTCGGCGATCGAACAACCGAGTGAGACTTTCGCATACGGTGTCCGTTTTGGGACCATAAGTACTTTTCGAAAATGAAGCGACCCATTTGGATTGAACTCACCCTTTTTGTTACAACCTATGAGGGATTTCAGCTATTTGTGGATGAACAAGCACTTGCTTATTTGGAACGCTTGGATTGTCGGCGATCGAACAACCGAGTGAGACTTTCGCATACGGTGTCCGTTTTGGGACCATAAGTACTTTTCGAAAATGAAGCGACCCATTTGGATTGAACTCACCCTTTTTGTTACAACCTATGAGGGATTTCAGCTATTTGTGGATGAACAAGCACTTGCTTATTTGGAACGCTTGGATTGTCGGCGATCGAACAACCGAGTGAGACTTTCGCATACGGTGTCCGTTTTGGGACCATAAGTACTTTTCGAAAATGAAGCGACCCATTTGGATTGAACTCACCCTTTTTGTTACAAAGTATGAGGGATTTTGGCTATCTGTGGATGAACAAGCATTTGCTTACTTGGAACGCTTGGATTGTCAACGATCGAACAACCGAGTGTGACTTTCGTATACGGTGTCCGTTTTGGGCCCATAAGTACTTTTCGAAAATGTAGCGATCCTTTTGGATTGAACTCAACATTTTTGTTACAACGTATGAGGGATTTCAGCTGTTTGCGGATGAACAAGCACTTACTTATTTGGAACGCTTGGATTGTCGACGATCGAACAAGTGAGTGTGACTTTTGCATACGGTGTCCGTTCTGGGCCCATAAGTACTTTTTGGAAATGTAGCGACCCTTTTCGATTGAACTCAGCCTTTTTGTTACAATGTATGAGGGATTTTGACTATTTTTGGATGAACTAGCACTTTCTTATTTGGAACGCTTGGATTGTCGGCGATCGAACAACTAAGTGTGACTTTCGCATACGGTGTCCGTTTTGGGCGCGTAAGTACTTTTTGGAAACGTAGCGACCCTTTTTGATTGAACTCACCCTTTTTATTACAGTGGGTGAGGGATTTTGACTATTTGTGGATGAACAAGCACTTGCTTATTTGGAACGCTTGGATTGTCGACGAACGAACAACTAAGTGTGACTTTTGCATATGATTTTCAATTCGAGCCCATAATTACTTTTCAGAAATGTAGCGACCCTTTTGGATTGATCTCACCCTTTTTGTTAAAGTGTATGAGGGATTTCAGCCATTTGTGGATGAAAAAGCACTTGCTTATTTGGAACACTTGGATTGTCGACGATCGAACAATTGAGTGTGACTTTCGCATACGGTGTCCGTTCTGGGCCCATAAGTACTTTTTGGAAATGTAGCGACCCTTTTCGATTGAACTCAGCCTTTTTGTTACAATGTATGAGGGATTTTGACTATTTTTGGATGAACTAGCACTTTCTTATTTGGAACGCTTGGATTGTCGGCGATCGAACAACTAAGTGTGACTTTCGCATACGGTGTCCGTTTTGGGCGCGTAAGTACTTTTTGGAAACGTAGCGACCCTTTTTGATTGAACTCACCCTTTTTATTACAGTGGGTGAGGGATTTTGACTATTTGTGGATGAACAAGCACTTGCTTATTTGGAACGCTTGGATTGTCGACGAACGAACAACTAAGTGTGACTTTTGCATACGATTTTCAATTCGAGCCCATAATTACTTTTCGGAAATGTAGCGACCCTTTTGGATTGATCTCACCCTTTTTGTTAAAGTGTATGAGGGATTTCAGCCATTTGTGGATGAAAAAGCACTTGCTTATTTGGAACACTTGGATTGTCGACGATCGAACAATTGAGTGTGACTTTCGCATACGGTGTTCGTTTTGGGCCCATAAGTACTTTTTGGAAATGTAGCGACCCTTTTGGATTGAACTCACCCTTTTTGTTACAATGTATGAGGGATTTTAGGTTTTTGTGGATGAACTAGCCCTTGCTTATTTGGAATGCTTGGATTGTCAACGATCGAACAACTGAGTGTGACTTTCGCATACGGTGTCCGTTTTGGGCGCATAAGTACTTTTCGAAAATGTAGCGACCCTTTTGGATTGAACAAACCCTTTTTGTTACAATGCATGAGGGATTCCGGCTGTTTGTGGATGAACAAGCACTTGCTTATTTGGAACGCTTGGATTGTTGGCGATCGAACAACTGAGTGTGACTTACACATACGTTGTTCGTTTTGGGCCCATAAGTACTTTTCGAAAATGTAGCAACCCATTTGGATTGAACTCTCCCTTTTTGTTACAATGTATGAGGGGTTTCGACTATTTGTGGATGAATAAGGACTTGCTTATTTGGAACGCTTGGATTGTCGACGATCGAACAACTGAGTGTGACTTTCCCATACGGTGTCCGTTTTAAGCCCATAAGTACTTTTCGAAAATGTGGAGACCCTTTTGGATTGAACTCACACTTTTTGTCACACCGTATGATGGATTTTGGCCGATTGTGGACGAACAAGCACCTGCTTATTTGGAACGTTTGGATTCTCGACGATCGAACAACTAAGTGTGACTTTCGCATACGGTGTCCGTTTTAAGCCCATAAGTACTTTTCGAAAATGTACCGACCCTTTTGGATTGAACTCACCCTTTTTGTCATGTTGTATTAGGGATTTCAGCTGTTTGTAGATGAAGAAGCACATGCTTATTTGGAACGCTTGGATTGTCGGCGATCGAACAAGTGAGTGTGACTTCCGCATACGGTGTCCATTTTGGGACCATAAGTACTTTTCGAAAATGAAGCGACCCATTTGGATTGAACTCACCCTTTTTATTACAACGTGTGAGGGATTTTGGCTATCTTTGGATGAACAAGCACTTGCTTATTTGGAACGCTTGGATTGTCGACGACCGAACAATCGAGTGTGACTTTCGCATACGGTGTCCGTTTTGGGCCCATAAGTACTTTTCAAAAATGTAGCGATCCTTTTGGATTGAATTCACCCTTTTTGTTACAACGTATGAGGGATTTTAGATGTTTGTGGATGAACAAGCACTTACTTATTTTGAATGCTTGGATTGTCGACGATCGAAAAATTGTGTGTGACTTTCGCATACGGTGTCCATTTTGGGCGCATAAGTACTTTTCGACAATGTAGCGACCCTTTTGGATTGAACAAACCCTTTTTGTTACAATGTATGAGCGATTTCGGCTGTTTGTGGATGAACAAGTACTTGCTTATTTGGAATGCTAGGATTGTCGGCGATCGAACAACTGTGTGTGACTTTCATATACGGTGTCCGTTTTGGGCGTATAAGTACTTTTCGGAAATGTAGCGATCCTTTTGGGTTGAACTCACCTTTTCGTTATAACATATGAGGGATTTCGGCTATTTGTGGATGAACAAGCATTTGCTTATTTGGAACGCATGGATTGTTGGGGATTGAACAATTGAGTGTGACTTTCGCATACGTTGTTCATTTTGGGCCCATAAGTACTTTTCGGAAATGTAGCGACCCTTTTGGATTGAACTCACCCTTTTTGTTACAATGTATGAGGGATTTCGGCTATTTGTGGATGAATAAGCACTTGTTTATTTGGAAAGCTTGGATTGTCGGCGATCGAACAACTGAGTGTGACTTTCCCATACGGTGTCCGTTTTAAGCCCATAAGTACTTTTCGAAAATGTGGAGACCCTTTTGGATTGAACTCACACTTTTTGTCACGTCGTATGAGGGATTTTGGCCGTTTGTGGATGAACAAGCAACTGCTTAGTTGGAACATTTGGATTGTCGGCGATCAAACAACTAAGTGTGACTTTCGCATACGGTGTCCGTTTTAAGCCCATAAGTACTTTTCGAAAATGTAGCGACCCTTTTGGATTGAACTCACCCTTTTTGTCACATTGTGTTAGGAATTTCAGCTGTTTGTGGATGAACAAGCACATGCTTATTTGGAACGCTTGGATTGTCAGCGATCGAACAACTGAGTGTGACTTTCGCATACGGTGTCCGTTTTGGGATCATAAGTACTTTTCGAGAATGAAGCGACCCATTTGGATTGAACTCACCCTTTTTGTTACAACGTGTGAGGGATTTTGGCTATTTGTGGATGAACGAGCACTTGCTTATTTGGAACGCTTGGATTGTCGACGATCGAACAACCGAGTGTGACTTTCGCATAGGGTGTCCATTTTTGGGCCCATACGTACTTTTTGGAAATGTAGCGATCCTTTTGGATTGAATCACCCTTTTTGTTACAACGTACGAGGGATTTCAACTGTTTGTGGATGAACAAGCACTTACTTATTTGGAACGCTTGGATTGTCGGCGATCGAACAACTGAGTGTGACTTTCGCATACAGTGTCCGTTCTGGGCCCATAAGTACTTTTTGGAAATGTAGGGACCCTTTTGGATTGAACTCACCCTTTTTGTTACAATGTATGATAGATTTTGGCTATTTTTGGATGAACTAGCACTCGCTTATTTGGAACGCTTGGATTGTCGGCGATCGAACAACTGAGTGTGACTTTCGCATACGGTGTCCGTTTTGGGCGCGTAAGTACTTTTCGGAAATGTAGCGACCGTTTTGGATTGAACTCACCCTTTTCTTTATGGTGTATGAGGGATTTCGACTGTTTGTGGATGAAAAAGCACTTGCTTATTTGGAACGCTTGGATTGTCGGCGAACGAACAACTGAGTGTGACTTTCGCATACGATTTTCGTTTCGAGCCCATAAGTACTTTTCGAAAATGTAGCGACCCTTTTTGATTGATCTCACCCGTTTTGTTATAGTGTATGAGGGATTTTAGCCATTTGTGGATGAAAAAGTGCTTGCTTATTTGGAACACTTGGATTGTCGACGATCGAACAACTGAGTGTGACTTTCTAATACGGTGTCCGTTTTGGGCCCATAAGTACTTTTTGGAAATGTAGCGACCCTTTTGGATTGAACTCGCCCTTTTTGTTACAATGTATGAGGGATTTTAGGTTTTTCTGGATGAACTAGCCCTTGCTTATTTGGAACGCTTGGATTGTCCATGATCGAACAACTGAGTGTGACTTTTGCATACGGTGTCCGTTTTGGGCGCGTAAGTACTTTTCGAAATTGTAGCGACCCTTTTGGATTGAACAAACCATTTTTGTTACAACGTATGAGGGATTTTGACTGTTTGTGGATGAACAAGTACTTGCTTATTTGGAACGCTTGGATTGTCGACGATCGAACAAGAGAGTGTGACTTTCACGTACGTTGTTCATTTTGGGCCCATAAGTACTTTTCAAAAATGTAGCAACCCTTTTGGATTGAACTCACCCTTTTTGTTACAATGTATGAGGATTTCGACTATTTGTGGATGAACAAGCACTTGCTTATTTGGAACGCTTGGATTGTCGGTGATCGAACAACTGAGTGTGACTTTCGCATACGGTGTCCGTTTTAAGCCCATAAGTTCTTTTCGAATATGTGGAGGCCCTTTTGGATTGAACTCACACTTTTTGTCATGTCGTATGAGGGATTTTGGCCATTTGTGGACGAAATAGCACTTGCTTATTTGGAACGGTTGGATTGTCGGCGATCGAACAACTAAGTGTGACCTTCGCATACGGTGTCCGTTTTAAGCCCATAAGTACTTTTCGAAAATGTAGCGACCCTTTTGGATTGGACTCACCCTTTTTGTCACGTTGTATTAGGGATTTTAGCTGTTTGTGGATGAATAAGCACTTGCTTGTTTGGAACGCTTGGATTGTCGGCGATCGAACAACTGAGTGTGACTTTCGCACACGATGTCCGTTTTGGGACCATAAGCACTTTTCGAAAATGAAGCGACCCATTTGGATTGAACTCACCCTTTTTGTTACAACGTACGAAGGATTTCAGCTGTTTGTGGATGAACAAGTACTTGCTTATTTGGAACGCTTGGATTGCTGGCGATCGAACAACTGAGTGTGACTTTCTCATACGGTGTCCATTTTGGGACCATAAGTACTTTCCGAAAATGTAGCAACCCTTTTGAATTGAACTCACCCTTTTTGTCACGTTGTAGGAGAGATTTCAGCCGTTTATGGATGAACAAGCCCTTACTTATTTAGAACGCTTGGATTGTCGACGATCAAACAACTGAGTGTGACTTTCACATACGGTGTCCGTTTTGGGCGGATATGTACTTTTCGAAAATGTAGCGACCCATTCGGATTGAACTCACACTTTTTATTATAGTGTATGAGGGATTTCAACTATTTGCAGATGAACAAGCACTTGCTTATTTGGAACGTTTGGATTGTCGACGAACGAATAACTGAGTGTGACTTTCGCATACGGTGTCCGTTCTGGGCGCATAAGTACTTTTTGAAAATGTAGCGATCCTTTTAAATTGAACTCACCCTTTTCGTTACAACATAAGAGGGATTTCGGCTATTTGTCGATGAACAAGCACTTGCTTATTTGGAACGCTTTGATTGTTGGCGATCGAACAACTGAGTGTGACTTTCGCATACGTTGTTCGTTTTGGGCCCATAAGTACTTTTCGAAAATGTGGCGACCCTTTTGGATTGAACTCACCCTTTTTGTTACAATGTATGAGGGATTTCGACTGTTTGCGGATGAACAAGCACATGCTTATTTGGAACGCTTGGATTGTCGGCGATGGAACAACTGAGTGTGACTTTCCCATACGGTGTCCGTTCTAAGCCCATAAGTACTTTTCGAAAATGTGGAGACCTTTTTGGATTGAACTCACACTTTTTGTCACGCTGTATGAGGGATTTTGGTCATTTGTGGACGAACAAGCACTTGCTTATTTGGAACGTTTGGATTGTCGACGATCGAACAACTAAGTGTGACTTTTGCATACGGTGTCCGTTTTTGGCCCATAAGTACTTTTTGAAAATGTATCGACCCTTTTGGATTGAACTCACCATTTTTGTCACATTGTATTAGGGATTTTAGCTGTTTGTGGATGAACAAGTACTTGCTTATTTGGAACGCTTGGATTGTCGGCGATCGAACAACTGAGTGTGACGTTCGCATACGGTGTCCGTTCTGGGCCCATAAGTACTTTTTGGAAATGTAGCGACCCTTTTGGATTGAACTCACCCTCTTTGTTACAACGTATGAGGGATTTTAGCTATTTTTTGGAATAACCAGCACTTGCTTATTTAGTACGCTAGGATTGTCGGCGATCGAACAATTGAGTGTGACTTTCGCATGCGGTGTCCATTTTGGGCGCGTAAGTACTTTTTGGAAATATAGCGACCCTTTTGGATTGAACTCACCCTTTTTGTTACAGTGTATGAGGGATTTTGACTGTTTGTGGATGAACAAGCACTTGCTTATTTGGAACGCTTGGATTGTCGGGGAATGAACAACTGAGTGTGACTTTCACATACAGTTCTCGTTCCGAGCCCATAAGTACTTTTCGGAAATGTAGCGACCCTTTTGGATTGAACTCACCCTTTTTGTTACAGTGTATGAGGGATTTTGACTGTTTGTGGATGAACAAGCACTTGCTTATTTGGAACACTTGGATTGTCGGCGATCGAACAACTGAGTGTGAGTTTCGCATACGGTGTCCGTTTTGGGCCCATAAGTACTTTTTGGAAATGTAGCGACCCTTTTGGATTGAACTCACCCTTTTTGTTACAATGTATGAGGGATTTTGGGTATTTGTGGATGAACTAGCCCATCCTTATTTGGAACGCTTGGATTGTGAACGATCGAACAACTGAGTGTGACTTTCACATACGGTGTCCGTTTTGGGCGCATAAGTACTTTTCGAAAATGTAGCGACCCTTTTGGATTGAACAAACCCTTTTTGTTACAATGTATGAGGGATTTTGGGTTTTTGTGGATGAACTAGCCCTTGCTTATTCGGAACGCTTGGATTGTCAACGATCGAACAACTGAGTGTGACCTTCGCATACGGTGTCCGTTTTAAGGCCATAAGTACTTTTCGAAAATGTCGCAACCCTTTTGGATTGAACTCACCCATTTTGTCACATTGTATTAGGGATTTCAGCTATTTGTAGATGAACAAGCACTTGCTTATTTGGACTCTTAGATTGTCGGCGATCGAGCAACTGAGTGTGAGTTTCGTATACGGTGTCCGTTTTGGGACCATAAGTAATTTTCGAAAATGAAGCGACCCATTTGGATTGAACTCACCCTTTTTGTTACAACGTATGAGGGATTTTAGCTATTTGTGGATGAACAAGCACTTGCTTATTTGGAACGCTTGGATTGTCGACGACCGAACAACCGAGTGTGACTTTCGCATACGGTGTCCGTTTTGGGCCCATAAGTACTTTTCGGTAATGTAGCGATCCTTTTGGATTGAACTCACCCTTTTTGTTACAATGTATGAGGGATTTTGGCTATTTTTGGATGAACTAGCACTTGCTTGTTTAGAACGCTAGGATTGTCGACGATCGAACAACTGAGTGTGACTTTCGCATACGGTGTCCGTTTTGGGCGCGTAAGTACTTTTGGGAAATGTAGCGACTCTTTTGGATTGAACTCACCCTTTTTGTTACAATGTATGAGTGATTTCGATTTTTTGTGGATGAACAAGCACTTGCTTATTTGGAACGCTTGGATTGTCGGCGAACGAACAACTGAGTGTGACTTTCGTATACGATTTTCGTTTCAAGCCCATAAGTACTTTTCGCAAATGTAGTGACCCTTTTGGATAGATCTCATGAGGGATTTTAGCCATTTGTGGATGAAAAAGCACTTGCTTATCTGGAACTCTTTGATTGTCGGCGATCAAACAACTGAGTGTGACTTTCGCATACGGTGTCCGTTTTGAGCCCATAAGTACTTTTCGAAAATGTAGCGACCCTTTTGGATTGAACTCACCCTTTTTGTTACAATGTATGAGGGATTTTAGGTTTTTGTGGATGAACTAGCCCTTGCTTATTTGGAACGCTTGGATTGTCAACGATCGAACAACTGAGTGTGACTTTTGCATACGGTGTCCATTTTGGGCGCGTAAGTACATTTCGAAATTGTAGCGACCCTTTTGGATTTAACAAACCATTTTTGTTACAACGTATGAGGGATTTCGACTATTTGTGGATGAACAAGTACTTACTTATCTGGAACGCTTGGATTTTCGACGATCGAACAACTGAGTGTGACTTTCGCATACGTTGTCCATTTTGGGTGCATAAGTACTTTTCGGAAATGTAGCGATCCTTTTGGATTGAACTCACCCTTTTCATTACAACATATGAGGGATTTCGGCTATTTGTAGATGAACAAGCACTTGCTTATTTGGAACGCTTGGATTGTTGGCGATCGAGCAACTGAGTGTGACTTTCGCACACGTTGTTCGTTTTGGGCCCACAAGTACTTTTCGGAAATGTAGCGACCCTTTTGGATTGAACTCACCCTTTTCGTTACAACATATGAGGGATTTCGGCTGTTTGTCGACGAACAAGTACTTGCTTATTTGGAACGCATGGATTGTTGGCGATCAAACAATTGAGTGTGACTTTCGCATACGTTGTTCATTTTGGGCCCATAAGTACTTTTCAAAAATGTAGCGACCCTTTTGGATTGAACTCACTCTTTTTGTTACAATGTATGAGGGATTTCGACTGTTTGTGGATGAATAAGCACAAGCTTATTTGGAACGCTTGGATTGTCGGCGATCAAACAACTGAATGTGACTTTCCCATACGGTGTCCGTTTTAAGCCCATAAGTACTTTTCGAAAATGTGGAGACCTTTTTGGATTGAACTCACACTTTTTGTCACACCGTATGAGGGATTTTGGTTGTTTGTGGGCAAACAAGCACTTGCTTATTTGGAACGTTTGGATTGTCCACGATCGAACAGCTAAGTGTGACTTTCGCATACGGTGTCCATTTTAGGCCCATAATTACTTTTCGAAAATGTAGCACCCTTTTGGATTGAACTCACCCTTTTTGTCACGTTGTATTAGGGATTTCAGCTGTTTGTGGATGAACAAGCACTTGCTTATTTGGAACGCTTGGATTGTCGGCGATCGAACAACTGAGTTTGACTTTCGCATACGGTGTTCGTTATGGGACCATAAGTACTTTTCGAAAATGAAGCGACCCATTTGGATTGAACTCACCCTTTTTGTTACACCATATGAGGGATTCTGGCTATTTGTGGATGAACAAGCACTAACTTATTTGGAACGCTTGGATTGACGACGACCGAACAACCGAGTTTGACTTTCGTATACGGTGTCTGTTTTGGGCCCATAAGTACTTTTCGGAAATGTTGCGATTCTTTTGGATTGAACTCACCCTTTTTGTTACAACGTATGAGGGATTTCAGCTGTTTGTGGATGAATAAGCACTTGCTTATATGGAACGCTTGGATTGTCGACTATTGAACAATTGAGCGTGACTTTCGCAAACGGCGTCCGTTCTGGGCCCATAAGTACTTTTTGGAAATGTAGCGACTCTTTTGGATTGAACTCACCCTTTTTGTTACAATGTATGAGGAATTTTGGTTATTTTTGGAATAACTAGCACTTGCTTATTTGGAACGCTTGGATTGTCGGCGATCGAACAATTGAGTGTGACTTTCGCATACGGTGTCCGTTTTGGGCACGTAAGTACTTTTCAGAAATGTAGCGATCCTTTTGGATTGAACTCACCCTTTTTGTTACAGTGTATGACGGATTTCAACTCTTTGTGGATGAACAAGCACTTGCTTATTTGGAACTCTTGGATTGTCGGGGAACGAACAACTGAGTGTGACTTTCGCATACGATTTTCGTTTCGAGCCCATAAGTACTTTTCGGAAATGTAGCGACCCTTTTGGATTGATCTCACCCTTTTTGTTACAGTGTATGAGGGATTTTAGCCATTTGTGGATGAAAAAGCACTTGCTTATTTTGAACACTTGGATTGTCGGCGATCGAACAACTGAGTGTGACTTCCGCATACGGTGTCCGTTTTGGGCCCATAAGTACTTTTTCGAAATGTAGCGACCCTTTTGGATTGAACTCACCCTTTTTGTTACAATGTATGAGGGATTTTGGGTTTTTGTGGATGAACTAGCCCTTGCTTATTTGGAACACTTCGATTGTCAACGATCGAACAACTGAGTGTGACTTTCGCATAGGTTGTTCGTTTTGGGCCCATAAGTACTTTTCGGAAATGTAGCGGCCATTTTGGATTGAACTCACCCTTTTTGTTACAATGTCTGAGAGATTTCGCCTGTTTGTGGATGAACAAGCACTTGCTTATTTGGAATGGTTGGATTGTTGGCGATCGAACAACTAAGTGTGACTTTCGCATATGGTGTCCGTTTTGAGCGCATAAGTACTTTTCGGAAATGTAGCGATCCTTTTAGATTGAACTCACCCTTTTCGTTACAACATATGAGGGATTTCACCTGTTTGTGGATGAACAAGCACTCGCTTGTTTGGAACGCTTGGATTGTTGGCGATCGAACAACTGAGTGTGACTTCTGCATACGTTGTTCGTTTTGGGCCCATAAGTACTTTTCAGAAATGTAGCGACCATTTTGGATTGAACTCACCCTTTTTGTTACAATGTATGAGAGATTTCGCTTGTTCGTGGATGAACAAGCACTTGCTTATTTGGAACGCTTGGATTGTTGGCGATCGAACAACTGAGTGTGGCTTTCGCATACGTTGTTCGTTTTGGGCCCATAAGTACTTTTCTGAAATGTAGCGACCCTTTTGGATTGAACTCACCCTTTTTGTTACAATGTATGATTGATTTCGATTATTTGTGGATGAACAAGCACTTGCTTATTTAGAACGCTTGTATTGTCGGTGATTGAACAACTTAGTGTGACTTTCCCATACGATGTCCGTTTTAAGCCCATAAGTACTTTTCGAAAATGTGGAGACCCTGTTGGATTGAAATCACACATTTTGTCATGCCGTATGAGGGATTTTGGCCGTTTGTGGACGAACAAGTGCTTGCTTATTTGGAACGTTTGGATTGTCGGCGATCGAACAACTAAGTGTGACCTTCGCATACGGTGTCCGTTTTAAGCCCATAAGTACTTTTCGAAAATGTAGCGACCCTTTTGGATTGAACTCACCCTTTTTGTCACGTTGTATTAGGGATTTCTGCTATTTGTGGATGAACAAGCACTTGCTTATTTGGACTCTTGGATTGTCGGTGATCGAACAACTGAGTGTGAGTTTCGCATACGGTGTCCGTTTTGGGACCATAAGTACTTTTCGAAAATGAAGCAACCCATTTGGATTGAACTCACCCTTTTTATTGCAACGTATGAGGGATTTTGGCTATTTGTGGATGAATAAGCACTTGCTAATTTGGAACGCTTGGATTGTCGACGACCGAACAACCGAGTGTGACTTTCGCATACGGTGTCCGTTTTGGGCCCATAAGTACTTTTCGGGAACGTAGCGATCCTTTTAGATTGAACTCACCCTTTTTGTTACAATGTATGAAGGATTTCAATTTTTTGTGGATGAAGAAGTACTTACTTATTTGCAACGCTTGGATTGTCGACGATCGAACAACTGAGTGTGACTTTCGCATACAGTGTCCGTTCTGGGCCCATAAGTACTTTTTAGAAATGTAGCGACCCTTTTGGATTGAACTCACCACTTTTTTTACAATGTATGAGGGATTTTTGCTATTTTTGGATGAACTAGCACTTGCTTATTTGTAACGCCTGGATTGTCGACAATCGAACAACTGAGTGTGACTTTCGCACACGACGTCCGTTTTGGGCGCGTAAGTACTTTTGGAAAATGTAGCGACCCTTTTGGATTGAACTCACCCTTTTTGTTACAGTGTACGAGTGATTTCGACTGTTTGTGGATGAACAAGCACTTGCTTATTTGGAACGCTTGGATTGTCGGCGAACGAACAACTGAGTGTGACTTTCGCATACGGTTTTCGTTTCGAGCCCATAAGTACTTTTCGAAAATGTAGCGACCCCTTTTGATTGATCACACCTGTTTTGTTATAGTGCATGAGGGATTTTAGCCATTTGTGGATGAAAAAGCACTTGCTTATCTGGAACTCTTTGATTGTCGGCGATCGAACAACTGAGTGTGACTTTCGCATACGGTGTCTGTTTTGGGCCCATAAGTACTTTTTTGAAATGTAGCGACCCTTTTGGATTGAACTCACCCTTTTTGTTACAATGTATGAGGGATTTTAGGTTTTTCTGGATGAACTAGCCCTTGCTTATTTGGAACGCTTGGATTGTTGGCGATCGAACAACTGAATGTGACTTTCGCACACGTTGTTCGTTTTGGGCCCACAAGTACTTTTTGGAAATGTAGCGACCCTTTTGGATTGAACTCACCCTTTTTGTTACAATGTATGAGGGATTTTAGGTTTTTCTGGATGAACTAGCCCTTGCTTATTTGGAACGCTTGGATTGTCAACGATCGAACAACTGAGTGTGACTTTCGCATACGTTGTCCATTTTGGGTGCATAAGTACTTTTCGGAAATGTAGCGATCCTTTTGGATTGAACTCACCCTTTTCATTACAACATATGACGGATTTCGGCTATTTGTAGATTAACATTCACATGCACATGCTTATTTGGAACGCTTGGATTGTTGGCGATCGAACAACTGAATGTGACTTTCGCACACGTTGTTCGTTTTGGGCCCACAAGTACTTTTTGGAAATGTAGCGACCCTTTTGGATTGAACTCACCCTTTTTGTTATAGTGTATGAGGGATTTGGACTATTTGTGGATGAACAAGCACTTGCTTATTTGGAACGCTTGGATTGTCGAAGATTGAACAACTGAGTGTGACTTTTCCATACGGTGTCCGTTTTAAGCCAATAAGTACTTTTCGAAAATGTGGAGACCGTTTTGGATTGAACTCACACTTTTTGTCATGTCGTGTGAGGGATTTTGGCCATTTGTGGACGAACAAGCACTTAATTATTTGGAACGTTTGGATTGTCGGTGATCGAACAACTAAGTGTAACTTTCGCATATGGTGTTCGTTTTAAGCCCATAAGTACTTTTCTAAAATGTAGTGGTCCTTTTGGATTGAACTCACACTTTTTGTCACGTTGTATTAGGGATTTCAGCTATTTGTGGGCGAACAAGCACTTGCTTATTTGGAACGTTTGGATTGTCGACGATCGAACAGCTAAGTGTGACTTTCGCATACGGTGTCCATTTTAGGCCCATAATTACTTTTCGAAAATGTAGCACCCTTTTGGATTGAACTCACCCTTTTTATCACGTTGTATTAGGGATTTCAGCTGTTTGTGGATGAACAAGCACTTGCTTATTTGGAACGCTTGGATTGTCGGCGATCGAACAACTGAGTTTGACTTTCGCATACGGTGTTCGTTTTGGGACCATAAGTACTTTTTGAAAATGAAGCGACCCATTTGGATTGAACTCACCCTTTTTGTTACACCGTATGAGGGATTCTGGCTATTTGTGGATGAACAAGCACTTACTTATTTGGAACGCTTGGATTGTCGACGACCGAACAACCGAGTTTGACTTTCGTATACGGTGTCTGTTTTGGGCCGATAAGTACTTTTTGGAAATGTAGCGACCCTTTTGGATTGAACTCACCCTTTTTGTTACAATGTATGAGGGATTTTGGGTTTTTGTGGATGAACTAGCCCTTGCTTATGTGGAACGCTTGGATTGTCCACGATCGAACAACTGAGTGTGACTTTCGCATACGTTGTTCGTTTTGGGCCCATAAGTACTTTTCGGAAATGTAGCGACCATTTTGGATTGAACTCACCCTTTTTGTTACAATGTATGATTGATTTCGATTATTTGTGGATGAACAAGCACTTGCTTATTTGGAATGGTTGGATTGTTGGCGATCGAACAACTGAGTGTGACTTTCGCATACGTTGTTCGTTTTGGGCCCATAAGTACTTTTCAGAAATGTAGCGACCCTTTTGGATTGAACTCACCCTTTTGTTACAATGTATGATTGATTTCGATTATTTGTGGATGAACAAGCACTTGCTTATTTGGAATGGTTGGATTGTTGGCGATCGAACAACTGAGTGTGACTTTCGCATACGTTGTTCGTTTTGGGCCCATAAGTACTTTTCAGAAATGTAGCGACCCTTTTGGATTGAACTCACCCTTTTGTTACAATGTATGATTGATTTCGATTATTTGTGGATGAACAAGCACTTACTTATTTGGAACGCTTGGATTGTTGGCGATCGAACAACTGAGTGTGGCTTTCGCATACGTTGTTCGTTTTGGGCCCATAAGTACTTTTCAGAAATGGAGCAACCCTTTTGGATTGAACTCACCCTTTTTGTTACAATGTATGATTGATTTCGATTATTTGTGGATGAACAAGCACTTGCTTATTTAGAACGCTTGTATTGTCGGCGATTGAACAACTTAGTGTGACTTTCCCATACGATGTCCGTTTTAAGCCCATAAGTACTTTTCGAAAATGTGGAGACCCTTTTGGATTGAAATCACACATTTTGTCATGCCGTATGAGGGTTTTTGGCCGTTTGTGGATGAACAAGTGCTTGCTTATTTGGAACGTTTGGATTGTCGACGATTGAACAACTAAGTGTGACCTTCGCATACGGTGTCCGTTTTAAGCCCATAAGTACTTTTCGAAAATGTAGCGACCCTTTTGGATTGAACTCACCCTTTTTATCACATTGTATTAGGGATTTCTGCTGTTTGTGGATGAACAAGCACTTGCTTATTTGGAACGCTTGGATTGTTGGCGATCGAACAACTGAGTGTGAGTTTCGCATACGGTGTCCGTTTTGGGACCATAAGTACTTTTCGAAAATGAAGCGACCCATTTTGATTGAACTCACCCTTTTTGTTACAACGTATGAGGGATTTTGGCTATTTGTGGATGAATAAGCACTTGCTAATTTGGAACGCTTGGATTGTCGACGACCGAACAACCGAGTGTGACTTTCGCATACGGTGTCCGTTTTGGGCCCATAAGTACTTTTCGGGAATGTAGCGATCCTTTTGGATTGAACTCACCCTTTTTGTTACAATGTATGAAGGATTTCAGTTGTTTGTGGATGAACAAGTACTTACTTATTTTCAATGCTTGGATTGTCGACGATCGAACAACTGAGTGTGACTTTCGCATACAGTGTCCGTTTTGGGCCCATAAGTACTTTTTAGAAATGTAGCGACCCTTTTGGATTGAACTCACCATTTTTGTTACAATGTATGAGGGATTTTTGCTATTTTTGGATGAACTAGCACTTGCTTATTTGGAAAGCCTGGATTGTCGACAATCGAACAACTGAGTGTGACTTTCGCATACGACGTCCGTTTTGGGCGCGTAAGTACTTTTGGAAAATGTAGCGACCCTTTTGGATTGAACTCACCCTTTTTGTTACAGTGTATGAGTGATTTCAACTATTTGTTGTTGAACAAGCACTTGCTTATTTGGAACGCTTGGATTGTCGGCGAACGAACAACTGAGTGTGACTTTCGCATACGGTTTTCGTTTCGAGCCCATAAGTACTTTTCGGAAATGTAGCGACCCTTTTTGATTGATCTCACCCGTTTTGTTATAGTGCATGAGGGATTTTAGCCATTTGTGGATGAAAAAGCACTTGCTTATCTGGAACTCTTTGATTGTCGACGATCGAACAACTGAGTGTGACTTTCGCATACGGTGTCTGTTTTGGGCCCATAAGTACTTTTCGAAAATGTAGCGACCCTTTTGGATTGAACTCACCCTTTTTGTTACAATGTATGAGGGATTTTAGGTTTTTCTGGATGAACTAGCCCTTGCTTATTTGGAACGCTTGGATTGTCAACGATCGAACAACTGAGTGTGACTTTTGCATACGGTGTCCATTTTGGGCGCGTAAGTACTTTTCGAAATTGTAGCGACCCTTTTGGATTTAACAAACCATTTTTGTTACAACGTATGAGGGATTTCGACTGTTTGTGGATGAACAAGTACTTGCTTATTTGGAACGCTTGGATTGTCGGCGATCGAACAACTGAGTGTGACTTTCGCATACGTTGTCCATTTTGGGTGCATAAGTACTTTTCGGAAATGTAGCGATCCTTTTGGATTGAACTCACCCTTTTCATTACAACATATGAGGGATTTCGACTATTTGTAGATGAACATTCACATGCACATGCTTATTTGGAACGCTTGGATTGTTGGCGATCGAACAACTGAATGTGACTTTCGCACACGTTGTTTGTTTTGGGCCCACAAGTACTTTTTGAAAATGTAGCGACCCTTTTGGATTGAACTCACCCTTTTTGTTATAGTGTATGAGGGATTTGGACTATTTGTGGATGAACAAGCACTTGCTTATTTGGAACGCTTGGATTGTCGAAGATTGAACAACTGAGTGTGACTTTTCCATACGGTGTCCGTTTTAAGCCAATAAGTACTTTTCGAAAATGTGGAGACCGTTTTGGATTGAACTCACAGTTTTTGTCATGTCATGTGAGGGATTTTGGCCATTTGTGGACGAACAAGCTCTTAATTATTTGGAACGTTTGGATTGTCGGTGATCGAACAACTAAGTGTAACTTTCGCATACGGTGTTCATTTTAAGCCCATAAGTACTTTTCTAAAATGTAGTGGTCATTTTGGATTGAACTCACACTTTTTGTCACGTTGTATTAGGGATTTCAGCTATTTGTGGGCGAACAAGCACTTGCTTATTTGGAACGTTTGGATTGTCGGCGATCGAACAGCTAAGTGTGACTTTCGCATACGGTGTCCATTTTAGGCCCATAATTACTTTTCGAAAATGTAGCACCCTTTTGGATTGAACTCACCCTTTTTATCACATTGTATTAGGGATTTCAGCTGTTTGTGGATGAACAAGCACTTGCTTATTTGGAACGCTTGGATTGTCGGGGACTGAACAACCGAGTGTGACTTTCGCATACGGTGTCTGTTTTGGGACCATAAGTACTTTTTGGAAATGTAGCGATCCTTTTGGATTGAACTCACCCTTTTTGTTACAACGTATGAGGGATTTCAGCTATTTGCGGATGAACAAGCACTTACTTATTTGGAACGCTTGGATTGTCGACGATCGAACAACTGAGTGTGACTTTCGCATACGGTGTCCGTTTTGGGCCCACAATTACTTTTTGGAAATGTAGCGACCCTTTTGGATTGAACTCACCATTTTTGTTACAATGTATGAGGGATTTTGGCTATTTTTGGATGGACTAGCACTTACTTATTTAGAACGCTTGGATTGTCGGCGATCGAACAACTGAGTGTGACTTTCGCATACGGTGTCCGTTTTGGGCGGATAAGTACTTTTCGGAAATGTAGCGACCCTTTTGGATTGAACTCACCCTTTTTGTTATAGTGTATGAGGGATTTTGACTATTTGTGGATGAACAAGCACTTGCTTATTTGGAACGCTTAGATTGTCGGCGAACAAACAACTGAGTGTGACTTTCGCATACGGTTTTCGTTTCGGGCCCATAAGTACTTTTCGGAAATGTAGCGACCCTTTTGGATTGATCTCACCCTTTTTGTTGCAGCGTATGAGGGATTTTGGCCATTTGTGGATGAACAAGCACTTGCTTATTTGGAGCACTTGGATTGTCGGCGATCGAGCAATTGAGTGTGACTTTCGCATACGGTGTCCGTTTTGGGCCCATAAGTACTTTTTGGAAATGTAGCGACCCTTTTGGATTGAACTCACCCTTTTTGTCACAATGTAAGAGGGATTTTGGTTTTTTGTGGATGAACTAGCCCTTGCTTATTTGGAACGCTTGGATTGTCAACGATCGAACAACTGAGTGTGACTTTCACATACGGTGTTCTTTCTGGGCGCATAAGTACTTTTCGAAAATGTAGCGACCCTTCTGGATTGAAGAAACCCTTTTTGTTACAATGTATGAGGGATTTCAGCTATTTGTGGATATTCAAGGACTTGCTTATTTGGAACACTTGGATTGTCGGCGATCGAACAACTGAGTGTGACTTTCAATTACGGTGTCCGTTATGGGCGCATAAGTACTTTTCGGAAATGTAGCAATCCTTTTGGATTGAACTCACCCTTTTTGTTACAACATATGAGAGATTTCGGCTGTTTGTGGATGAACAAGCACTTGCTTATTTGGAACGCTTGGATTGTTGGCGATCGAACAACTGAGTGTAACTTTCGCATGCGGTGTCCGTTTTAAGCCCATAAGTACTTTTCGGAAATGTTGCGGCCCTTTTGGATTGAACTCACCCTTTTCTTCACATCGTATGATGGATTTTGGCCATTTTTGGATGAACAAGGACTTGCTTATTTGGGACGCTTGGATTTTCGACGATCGAACAACTGAGCGTGAGTTTCGCATACGGTGTCCGTTTTGGGCCCATAAGTACTTTTCTGAAATTTGGCGACCCTTTTGGATTGAACTCACCCTTTTTGTTACAAAGTATGAGGGATTTCGATTGTTTGTGGATGAACAAGCACTTGCTCATTTGGAACGCTTAGATTTTCGGTGATCGAACAACTGAGTGTGACTTTCCCATACGGTGTCCGTTTTAAGCCCATAAGTACTTTTCGAAAATCTGGGGACCATTTTGGATTGAACTCACCCTTTTCATCACGTCGTATGAGGGATTTCAGCCATTTATGGATGAACAAGCACTTGCTTATTTGAAAGGCTTGGATTGTCGATGGTCGAACAACTGAGTTTGACTTTCGGATACGGTGTCCGTTTTCGGCCAATAAGTACTTTTCGAAAATGTAGCGACCCTTTTAGATTGAACAAACCCTTTTTGTTCCAGTGTATGAGGGATTTTGGCTATTTGTGGATGAACAAGCACTTGCTTATTTGGAACGCTTGGATTGTCGACGATCGAACAACTGAGTGTGACTTTCGCATACGGTGTCCGTTTTGGGCGCATAAGTACTTTTTGAAAATGTAGCGATCCTTTTGGATTGAACTCACCCTTTTTTTTTCGACTATTTGTGGATGAACAAGCACTTGCTTATTTGGAACGCTTGGATTGTCGACGATCGAACAACCGAGTGTGATTTAACATAGAGAGTCCATTTTGGGCCCATAAGTACTTTTTGGAAATGTAGCAATCCTTTTGGATTGAACTCATCCTTTTTGTTACAACGTATGAGGGATTTCAGCTGTTTGTGGATGAACAAGCACTTACTTATTTGGAACGCTTGGATTGTCAGTGATCGAACAACGGAGTGTGACTTTCGCATACGGTGTCCGTTCTGGGCCCATAAGTACTTTTTGGAAATGTAGCGACCCTTTTGGATTGAACTCACCCTTTTTGTTATAATGTATGAGGGATTTTGGCTATTTTTGGATGAACTAGCACTTTCTTATTTGGAACGCTTGGATTGTCGACGATCGAACAACTGAGTGTGACTTTCACATACGGTGTCCGTTTTGGGCGCATAAATACTTTTCAGAAATGTGGCTATCCTTTTGGATTGAACTCACCCTTTTTGTTACAACGTATGAGGGATTTTGGCTGTTTGTGGATGAACGAGCACTTACTTATTTGGAATGCTTGGATTGTCGGCGATCGAACAACCGAGTGTGACTTTCCCATACGGTGTCCGTTTTGGGCCCATAAATACTTTTCAGAAATGTAGCGATCCTTTTGGATTGAACTCACCCTTTTTGTTATAATGTATGAGGGATTTTGGCTATTTTTAGATGAACTAGCACTTTCTTATTTCGAACGCTTGGATTGTCGACGATCGAACAACTGAGTGTGACTTTCGCATACGGTGTCCGTTTTGGGCGTATAAATACTTTTCAGAAATGTGGCGATCCTTTTGGATTGAACTCACTCTTTTTGTTACAACATATGAGGGATTTTAGCTGTTTGTGGATGAACAAGCACTTGCTTATTTGGAACGCTTGGATTGTCGGCGATCGAACAACCGAGTGTGTCTTTCCCATACGGTGTCCGTTTTGGGCCAATAAGTACTTTTCAGAAATGTAGCGATCCTTTTAGATTGAACTCACCCTTTTTATTACAACGTATGATGGATTTCAGCTATTTGTGGATGAGCAAGCACTTACTTATTTGGAACGCTTGGATTGTCGGCGATCGAACAACGGAGTGTGACTTTCGCATACGGTGTCCGTTTTGTGCCCATAAGTACTTTTTGGAAATGTAGCGACCCTTTTGGATTGAACTCACCCTTTTTGTTATAATGTATGAGGGATTTTCGCTATTTTCGGATGAATTAGCACTTGCTTATTTGGAACGCTTCGATTGTCAGCGATCGAACAACTGAGTGTGACTTTCGCATAAGGTGTTCGTTTTGGGCGCATAAGTACTTTTCAGAAATGTGGCGATCCTTTTGGATTGAAACACCCTTTTTGTTACAACGTATGATGGATTTCGACTGTTTGAGGATGAACAAGCACTTGCTTATTTGGAACGCATGGATTGTTGGCGATCGAACAACTGAGTGGGGCTTTCGCATACGGTGTTCATTTTGGGCCCATAAGTACTTTTCGCAAATGTAGCGACCCTTTTGGATTGAACTCACCCTTTTTGTTACAACATATGAGGGATTTTGGCTATTTTTGGATGGACTAGCACTTACTTATTTAGAACGTTTGGATGGTCGGCGATCGAACAACTGAGTGTGACTTTCGCATACGATGTCCTTTTTGGCCCCATAAGCACTTTTCGGAAATGTAGCGATCCTTTTGGATTTAACTCACCCATATTGTTACAACGTATGAGGGATTTTAGCTATTTGTGGATGAACAAGCACTTAATTATTTCGAACGCTTGGATTGTCGGCGATCGAACAACTAAGTGTGACTTTCACATACGATGTCCATTTTGGGCCAATAAGAAATTTTCAAAAATGTAGCGATCCTTTTGGATTGAACTCAGCCTTTTTGTTACAATGTATGAGGGATTTCGGTTGTTTGTGGATAAACAAGCACTTGTTTATTTGGAACGCTTGGATTGTCAGCGATCGAACAACTGAGTGCTACTTTCGCATACGGTGTCCGTTTTGGGCCCATAACTACTTTTTTGAAATGTAGCGACCCTTTTGGATTGAACTCACCCTTTTTGTTACAATGTAAGAGAATTTTTGGGGTTTTTTGGATGAACTAGCACTTGCTTATTTGGAACGCTTGGATTGTCAACGATCAAACAACTGAGTGTGACTTTCGCATACGGTATCCATTTTGGACGCATAAGTACTTTTTGAAAATTTAGCGATCCTTTTGGATTGAACTCACCATTTTTGTTGTAATGTATGAGGGATTTTGGCTATTTGCGGATGAAATAGCACTTGCTTATTTGGAATGCTTGGATTGTCGACGATCGAACAACTGAGTGTGATTTTCGCATAAGGTGTCCGTTTTGGGCGCATAAGTACTTTTCAGAAATGTGGCGATCCTTTTGGATTGAACTCACCCTTTTTGTTACAACGTATGATGGATTTCGACTGTTTGAGGATGAAAAAGCACTTGCTTAGTTGGATCGCTTCGATTGTCGGCGATCGAACAACTGAGCCTGACTTTCGCATACGGTGTTCATTTTGGGCCTATAAGTACTTTTCGAAAATGTAGTGGCCCTTTTGGATTGAAATCACCCTTGTTGTTACAATGTATGAGGGATTTCAGCCGTTTGTGGATGAACAATCACTTGCTTATTTGGAACGCTGGGATTGTCGACGATCGAACAACTGAGTGTGACTTTCACACGGTGTCCGTTTTAAGCCCATCAGTACTTTTCGAAAATGTAGAGACCCTTTTGGATTGAACTCACCCTTTTTCTCACATCGCATGAGGGATTTTGGCCATTTGAGGACGAATAAGCACTTGCTTATTTGGAACGCTTGGATTGTCAACGATCGAACAACTGAGTGTGACTTTCGCATACGGTGTCCGTTTTAAGCCCAAAAGTACTTTTCGGAAATGTAGCGACCCTTTTGGATTGAACTAACCCTTTTTGTCACATCGTATTAGGGATTTCAGCCATTTGTGGATGAACAAGCACTTGCTTATTTGGAACGCTTGGATTGTCGACGATCGAACAACTGATTGTGACTTTCACGTACGGTGTCCGTTTTGAGACCATAAGTACTTTTCGGAAATGTAGCGATCCTTTTGGATTGAACGCACCCTTTTTGTTACAACGTATGAGGACTTTTAGCTGTTTGTGGTTGAAAAAGCACTAGCTTATTTAGAGCGCTTGGATTGTCGGCGATCGAACAACTAAGTGTGACTTTCTCATACGGCGTCCGTTTTGGGCCCAAAAGTACTTTTTGGAAATGTAGCGACCCTGCTGGATTGAACTCACCCTTTTTATTACAATGTATAAGGGATTTTGGCTATTTTTGGATGAACTAGCACTTGCTTACTTGGAATGCTTGGATTGTCGGCGATCGAACAACTGAGTGTGACTTTTGCATACGGTGTCCGTTTTGGGCACATAAGTATTTTTCAGAAATGTAGCGATCCTTTCGGATTGAACTCACCCTTTTTGTTACAACGTATGATGGATTTTGACTATTTATGGATGAACAAGCACTTGCTTATTTGGAACTCTTGGATTGTCGGCGATCGAACAACTGAGTGTGACTTTCGCTTACGGTGATCGTTTTGGGCCCATAAGTACTTTTCGGAAATGTAGCGACCCTTTTGGATTGAACTCACCCTTTTTGTTACAAAGTATGAGGGATTTCAGATATTTGTGGATGAACAAGCACTTGCTTATTTGGAACGCTTGGATTGTCGACAATCGAACAACTGAGTGTGACTTTCGCATACGGTGCCCATTTTGGGCCCATAAGCACTTTTTGAAAACATAGCGATCCTTTTTGGATTGAACCCACCCTTTTTGTTACAACGTTTGAGGGATTTTGGTTGTTTTTGGATGAACAAGTGCTTGCTTATTTGGAACGCTTGGATTGTCGGCGACCGACCAACCGAGTGTGCCTTTCCCATACGGTGTCCGTTTTGGGCCCATAAGCACTTTTTAGAAATGTAGCAATCCTTTTGGATTCAACTCACCTTTTTTGTGACAACGTATGAGGGATTTTAGCTCTTTGTGGATGAACAAGCCCTTGCTTATTCGGAACGCTTGGATTGTTGGCGATCGAACAATTGAGTGTGACTTTCGCATACGATGTCCGTTTTGGACCCATAAGTACTTTTTTGAAATGTAACGACCCTTTTGGATTGAACGCACCTTTTTTGTTATAATGTATGAGGGATTTTGGCTGTTTGTGGATGAACTAGCACTTGCTTATTTGAAATGCTTGGATTGTCGGCGATCGAACAACGAAGTGTGACTTTCGCATACGGTGTCCGTTTTGGGTCCATACGTACTTTTTTGAAATGTAGCGACCCTTTTAGATTGACCTCACCCTTTTTGTTACAATGTATGAGGGATTTTGGGTTTTTGGGGATGAACTTGCACTTGCTTATTTGGAATGCTTAGATTGTCAAGATCGAACAACTGAGTGTGACTTTTGCATACGGTGTCCGGTTTGCGCGCATAAGTACTTTTCAAAAGTGTAGCGATCCTTTTTGATTGAACTCATCCTTTTTGTTACAACGTATGAGGGATTTCGGCTGTGTGTGAACGAACAAGCACTTGCTTATTTGGAATGCTTGGATTGTCCACGATCGAATAACTGAGTGTGACTTTCGCATACGGTGTCCGTTTTGGGTCCATAAGTACTTTTTTGAAATGTAGTGACCCGTTCGGATTGAACTCACCCTTTTTGTTACAATGTATGAGGAATTTCAGCCGTTTGTGGATGAACAAGCACTTGCTTATTTGGAACGCTTGGATTGTCGGCGATCGAACAACTGAGTGTGATTTTCGGATACGGTGTCTGTTTTAAGCCCATAAGTACTTTTTGAAAATGTAGACACCCTTTTGGTTTGAACTCACCCATTTTGTCTCGTCGTATGAGGGATTTTGGCCATTTTTGGTCGAATAAGCACTTGCTTATTTGGAGCGCTTGGATTGTCGACGATCGAACAACTAAGTGTGACTTTCGCATACGGTGTCCATTTTTTAACAAGCACTTGCTTGTTTGGAATGCTTGGATTGTCGGCGATTGAACAACTGAGTGTGACTTTTGCATACGGTGTCCGTTTTGGGCGCATAAGTACTTTTCGAAAATGTAGCGATCCTTTTGGATTGAACTCATCCTTTTTGTTACAACGTATGAGGGATTTCGGCTGTGTGTGGATGAACAAGCACTTGTTTATTTCGAACGCTTCGATTGTCAGCGATCGAACAACTGAGCGTGACTATCGCATACGGTGCTTGTTTTGGGCTTATAATTACTTTTCGAAAATGTAGCCGCCCTTTTGGATTGAACTCACCCTTGTTGTTATAATGTGGGATGGATTTTAGCCGTTTGTAGATGAACAAGCACTTGCTTATTTGGAACGCTTGGATTGTCGGCGATTAAACAACTGAGTGTGACTTTCGCATACGGCGTCCGTTTTAAGCCCATAAGTACTTTTCAAAAATGTAGAGACCCTTTTGGTTTGTACTCACCCATTTTGTCTCGTCGTACGAGCGATTTTGGCCGTTTGTGGACGAACAAGCACTTGCTTATTTGGAACGCTTGGATTGTCGACGATCGAACAACTGAGTGTGACTTTCGCATACGGTGTCCATTTTTTAACAAGCACTTGCTTATTTGGAACGCTTGGATTGTCGGCAATCGAACAACTGAGTGTGACTTTTGCATACGGTGTCCGTTTCGGGACCATAAGTACTTTCCGAAAATGTAGCGATCCTTTTGGACTGAACTCATCCTTTTTGTTACAATGTATGAGGGATTTCGGCTGTTTGTGGATGAACAAGCACTTGCTTATTTGGAACCCTTGGATTGTCGGCGATCAAACAACTGAGTATTACTTTCGCATACGGTGTCCATTTTAGGCCGATAAGCACTTTTCGAAAATGTAGCGATCCCTTTAGACTGAACTCACAATTTTTGTCACAACTTATGAGTGATTTTTCCTATTTGTGGATCAACAAGCACTTCCTTATTTGGAGCGCTTGGATTGTCGGCAATCGAACAACTGAGTGTGACTTTCGTATACGGTGTCCATTCTGGGCCCATAAGCACCTTTCGGAAATGTAGCGATCCTTTTGGGTTGAACTCACCAATTTTCTTACAACCTATGAGGGATTTAGGCTATTTGTGGATGAACAAGCACTTACTTATTTAGAACGCCTGATTTGTCGGCGATCGAACAACTGAGTGTGACTTTCCCATACGGTGTCAGTTTTGGGCCCATAAGAACTTTTCAGAAATTAGCGATCCTTTTGGATTGAACTCACCCTTTTTGTTACAACGTGTGAGGGATTTCGGTTGTTTGTGGATGAACAAGCACTTGCTTATTTGGAACGCTTGGATTGTTGGCGATCGAATAACTTATTGTGACTT
Source organism: Olea europaea var. sylvestris (assembly GCF_002742605.1). Taxonomy (NCBI): domain Eukaryota; kingdom Viridiplantae; phylum Streptophyta; class Magnoliopsida; order Lamiales; family Oleaceae; genus Olea; species Olea europaea. The sequence continues at coordinate 266,014 of NW_019242378.1, read as the reverse complement.
TCGCATACGGTGTCCGTTTTGGATCCATAAGTACTTTTTTGAAATGTAGCGACCCTTTTGGATTGAACTCACCCTTTTTGTTTCAATGTATGAGGGATTTTAGGTTTTTGTGGATGACCTAGCACTTGCTTATTTTGAATGCTTGGATTGTCAACGATCGAACAACTAAGTGTGACTTTCGTATACGGTGTCCGTTTTGGGCGTATAAGTACTTTTTGGAAATGTAGCGATCGTTTTGGATTGAACTCACCCTTTTTGTTACAACGTATGAGGGATTTTGGATGTTTGTTGATGAACAAGCAATTGCTTATTCGGAACACTTGGATTGTCTGCGATCGAACAACTGAGCGTGACTTACGCATATGGTGTCCGTTTTGGGCCCATAAGTACATTTCGGAAATGTATTGATCCTTTTGGATCGAACTCACCCTTTTAGTTACAATGTATGAGGGATTTTGGCTTCTTTTGGATGAATAAGCACTTGCTTATTTAGAACACTTGGATTGTCGACGATCGAACAACTGAGTGTGACTTTCGCATAAGGTGTTCGTTTTGGGCCCATAAGTACTTTCCAGAAATGTAGCGACCCTTTTCGATTGAACTCACCCTTTTCATCACATCGTATGCGGGATTTCGGCCATTTGTGGATGAACAAGCACTTGCTTATTCGGAATGCTTGGATTGTCGGCGATCGAACAACTGAGTGTGTCTTTCGCATATGGTGTCCGTTTTGGGCCCATAAACACTTTTCGAAAATGTAGCGACCCTTTTCGATTGAACTCAGAGCATCACCATGATGTATGCGGGATTTTGGGCATTTTTGGAAAAACAAGTACTTTTTTATTTGGAAAGCTTGGACTTTCGACATTCGAAGAACTGACCGTGGCTTTTACATATGGTGTCCATTTTTGGCCCAAAAGTACTTTTCGAAAAGGTAGCGACCCTTTGGCATTGAACTCACCCTTTTCAACACGACGTAATAGGGATTTTGATCATTTGTGGATGATCAAGCAGTTGCATATTTGGAACGCTTGGATTGTCGAAGATCAAAAAACTGAGTGTGACTTTTGCCTACGGTGTCCATGAGTACATTTTCGGAAAGGTAGCGACCGTTTTGGATTGAACTCACCCTTTTCGTCACGACATATGAGGGATTTTGGACATTTCTGGAAGAACAAGCACTTGCTGATTTGGAATGCTTGGATTGTCGACGATCGAACAACTGAGGTGACTTTCGTATACTGTGTCCATTTTGGGACCATAAGTACTTTTCCAAAATGTAGCGGCCCTTTTGGATTGAACTCACCCTTTTTGTTACAACGTATGAGGGATTTTGACTTTTGTGGATGAACAAGCACTTGCTTATTTGGAACGCTTGGATTGTCGGCGATCGAACAACTGAGTGTGACTTTCGCATACGTTCTTCGTTTTGGGCCCATAAGAACTTTTCGAAAATGTAGCGACCCTTTTAGATTGAACTCACCCTTTTCATCACAACGTATAAGGGATTTTGACCATTTGTGGATGAACAAGCAGTTGCTTATTTGGAAGGCTTAGATTGTCGGCGATCGAAAATCTGAGTGTGACTTTTGCATACGGCGCCTATTTTGGGCCCATAAGTACTTTTTCGGAAAGGTAGCGACCCTTTTGGATTAAACTCACCCTTTTTGTTACAATGTATGAGGGATTTTGGCTGTTTATGGATGAACAAGCACTTGCTTATTTGGAACGCTTGGATTGTCGGCGATCGAACAACTGAATGTGACTTTCACATACGGTGTTCGTTTTCAGAAATGTAGTGACCATTTTGGATTGAACTTACCCTTTTCGTTACAATGTATGAGGGATTTCTACTATTTGTGGATAAACAAGCCCTTGCTTATTTGGAACGCTTGGATTGTCGGCGATCGAACAACAAAGTGTGACTTTCGCATACGGTGTCCATTTTTGGCGCATAAGTACTTTTCAAAAATGTAGCTACCCTTTTGGATTGTACTCACCCTTTTCATCACATCGTATGAGCGATTTTGGCCATTTGTGGATGAACAAGCACTTTCTTATTTGAAACGCTTAGATTGTCGACGATCGAACAACTGAGTGTGACTTTCGCATACGGTGTTCGTTTTGGGCCCATAAGTACTTTTTGGAAATGTAGCGACCCATTTCGATTGAACTCACCCTTTTCATCACATCGTATGGGGGATTTCTGCCATTTGGGGATGAACAAGCACTTGCTTATTTGGAACGCTTGGATTGTCGGCGATCCAACAACTGAGTGTGACTTTCGCACACGGTGTTCGTTTTGGGCCCACAAGTACTTTTCGAAAATGTAGCGACCCTTTTCGATTGAACGCAGAGCATCACCATGATCTATGTGGGATTTTGGGCATTTTTGGAAGAACAAGCACTTTTTTATTTGGAATGCTTGGATTTTCGACGTTCGAAGAACTGACCGTGGCTTTTACATATGGTGTCCGTTTTTGACCCAAAAGTACTTTTCGAAAAGGTAGCAACCCTTTACCGTTGAACTCACCCTTTTCATCACGACGTAATAGGGATTTTGACCATTTGTGGATGAACAAGCAGTTGCATATTTGGAATGCTTGGATTGTCGACGATCGAAAAACTGAGTGTGACTTTCGCCTACGGTGTCCATTTTAGGCCAATAAGTACATTTTCGGAAAGGTAGCGACCCTTTTGGATTGAACTCACCCTTTTCCTCACAACATATGAGGGATTTCAGCCATTTCTAGAAGAACAAGCACTTGCTCATTTGGAACGCTTGGATTGTCGGCGATCGAACAACTGAGGTGACTTTCGCGTACTATGTCCATTTTGGGACCATAAGTATTTTTCGGAAATGTAGCAACCCTTTTTGATTAAACTCACCCTTTTTGTTACAACGTATGAGGGATTTTGACTTTTTGTTGATGAACAAGCACTTGATTATTTGGAACGCTTGGATTGTCAACGATCGAACAACTGAGTGTGACTTTTGCATACGGTGTCCGTTTTGGGCCCATAAGTACTTTTCGGAAATGTAGCGACCTTTTGGATTGAACTCACCCTTTTTGTTACAACGTATGAGGTTCGGCTGTTCGTGGATGAACATGTACTTGCTTATTTGGATCGCTTGGATTGTCGGCGATCGAACAACTGAGTGTGACTTTAGCATACGGTGTTCGTTTTTGGCCCATAAGTACTTTTCAAAAATGTAAAGACCCTTTTCGATTGAGCTCACTGCTTCGCCATGACGTATGAGGGATTTTGGGCATTTTTAGAAGAATAAGCACTTTTTTATTTGGAACGCTTGGATTTTGGACGTTCGAAGAACTGATCTTGACTTTTACATATGGTGTCCATTTTTGGCCCAAAATTACTTTTCGAAAATGCAGCAACCCTTTGGCATTGAACTCACCCTTTTCAGCATGACGTATTAGGGATTTTGACTATTTTATGGAAGAACAAGCAGTTACTTATTTAGAACGCTTGGATTGTCGACGATCGAAAAATTGAGTGTGACTTTCACATACGGTGTCCGTTTTGGGCTCGTAAGTACTTTTCGGAAATGTAGCGAGCCTTTTCGATTGAACTCACCCTTTTCGTCACATCGTATGAGGGATTTTCACCATTTGTGGATGAACAAGCACTTGTTTATTTGGAACGCTTGGATTGTCGGTGATCGAACAACTGAGTGTGACTTTCGCATATGATGTCCGATTTGGGCCCATAAGTACTTTTTGGAAATGTAGCGACCCTATTCGATTGAACTCACACTTTTCATCACATCGTATAAGGGATTTCAGCTATTTTTGGATGAACAAGCACTTGATTATTTGGAACGCTTGGATTGTCGACGATCGAACAACTGAGTGTGACTTTTGCATACGGTGTCCGTTTTGGGCCCATAAGTACTTTTCGGATATGTAGCGACCCTTTTGGATTGAACTCACCCTTTTTGTTACAACGTATGAGGGATTTCAGCTGTTCGTGGATGAATAGGTACTAGCTTATTTGGATCGCTTGGATTGTCGACGATCGAACAAATGAGTGTGACTTTCGCATACGGTGTTCTTTTTGGGTCCATAAGTACTTTTCAAAAATGTAAAGACCCTTTTCGATTGAACTCACTACTTCGCCATGGCGTATGAGGGATTTTGGGCATTTTTAGAAGAACAAGTACTTTTTTTATTTGGAACGCTTGGATTTTGGACGTTCGAAGAACTGATCTTGACTTTTACATATGGTGTCCGTTTTTGGCCCAAAATTACTTTTCGGAAGGGCAACGACCCTTTGGCATTTAACTCACCCTTTTCGGCATGACGTATTAAGGATTTTGACTGTTTTGTGGAAGAACAAGCAGTTGCTTATCTAGAATGCTTGGATTGTCGACGATCGAAAAACTGAGTGTGACTTTAGCATACGGTGTCCGTTTTGGGCCCATAAGTACTTTTCAGAAATGTAGCGAGCCTTTTCGATTGAACTCACCCCTTTCATCACATCGTATGAGGGATTTTGGCCATTTGTGGATGAAAAAGCACTTGTTTATTTGGAACGCTTGGATTTTCGACAATCGAACAACTGAGTGTGACTTTCGCATACGATGTCCCATTTAGGCCCATAAGTACATTTCGGAAATGTAGCGACCCTATTCGATTGAACTCACACTTTTCATCACATTGTATGAGGGATTTCAGCCGTTTGTCGATGAACAAGCACTTGCTTATTTGGAACGCTTGGAATGTCGGCGATCGAACAACAGAGTGTGACTTTCGCATACGGTGTTCGTTTTGGGACCATAAGTACTTTTTGGAAATGTAGCGACCCTTTTAGATTGAACTCACCCTTTTTGTTACAATGTATGAGGGATTTCGGCTATTTGTGGATGAACAAGCACTTGCTTATTTGGAACGCTTGGATTGTCGACGATCGAACAACAGAGTGTGACTTTCGCATACAGTGTCTGTTTTGGGCCGATAAGTATTTGTCGGAAATGTAGCGACCCTTTTGGATTGAACTCACCATTTTCATCAGGTCGTATGAGGGATTTCGGCCATTTGTGGATGAACAAGCACTTGCTTATTTGGAACGTTGGATTGTCGACGATCGAACAACTGAGTGTGACTTTCGCATACGGTGTCCGTTTTGGGCCCATAAGTACTTTTCAGAAATTTAGCGACCCTTTTCGATTGAACTTACCCTTTTCATCACATCGTATTTGGGATTTCGGCTGTTTGTGGATGAACAAGCACTTGATTATTTGGAACGCATGGATTTTCGACGATCGAACAACTGAGTGTGACTTTCGCATACGGTGTCCATTTTTGGCCCATTAGTACTTATCGGAAATGTAGCGACCCTTTTGGATTGAATTCACCCCATTCTGTTACAACGTATGAGGGATTTCGGCTGTTCGTAGATGAATAGGTACTTGCTTATTTGGATCGCTTGGATTGTCAACGATCGAACAACTGAGTGTGACTTTCGTATACGGTGTTCGTTTTGGGCCCATAAGTACTTTTCAAAAATGTAAAGACCCTTTTCGATTGAACTCACTGTTTCACCATGACGTATGAAGGATTTTGGGCATTTTTAGATGAACAAGCACTTTTTTATTTGGAACGCTTAGATTTTGGACGTTCGAAGAACTGATCTTGACTTTGAGATATGGTGCCCATTTTTGGCCCAAAATTACTTGTCGAAAAGGTAGCGACCCTTTGGCATTGAACTCACCCTTTTCGACACGGTGTATTAGGGATTTTGACTATTTTGTGGAAGGACAAGCAGTTGCTTATTTAGAATGCTTGGATTGTCGACAATCGAAAAACTGAGTGTGACTTTCGCATACGGAGTTCGTTTTGGGCCCATAAGTACTTTTCGGAAATGTAGCGAGCCTTTTCGATTGAACTCACCCTTTTCATCACATCGTATGCGGGATTTCGGCCATTTGTGGATGAACAAGCACTTGCTTATTTGGAATGCTTGGATTGTCGGCGATCGAACAACTGAGTGTGTCTTTCGCATACGGTGTCCGTTTTGGGCCCATAATCATTTTTCAAAAATGTAGCGACCCTTTTCAATTGAACTCATAGCATCGCCATGACGTATACGGGATTTTGGGCATTTTTGGAAAAACAAGCACTTTTTTATTTGGAAAGCTTGGACTTTCGACATTCGAAGAACTGACAGTGGCTTTTACATATGGTGTCCATTTTTGGCCCAAAAGTACTTTTCGAAAAGGTAGCGACCCTTTGGCATTGAACTCACCCTTTTCATCACGACGTAATAGGGATTTTGACCATTTGTGGATGATCAAGCGGTTGCATATTTGGAACGCTTGGATTGTCGAAGATCAAAAAACTGAGTGTGACTTTTGCCTACGGTGTCCATGACTACATTTTCGAAAAGGTAGTGATCGTTTTGGATTGAACTCACCCTTTTCGTCACGACATATGAGGGATTTTGGACATTTCTGGAAGAACAAGCACTTGCTGATTTGGAATGCTTGGATTGTCGATGATCGAACAGCTGAGGTGACTTTCGCATACTGTGTCCATTTTGGGACCATAAGTACTTTTCCAAAATGTAGCGGCCCTTTTGGATTGAACTCACCCTTTTTGTTACAACGTATGAGGGATTTTGACTTTTGTGGATGAACAAGCACTTGCTTATTTGGAACGCTTGGATTGTCGACGATCGAACAACTGAGTGTGACTTTCGCATACGTTCTTCGTTTTGGGCCCATAAGAACTTTTCGAAAATGTAGCGACCCTTTTAGATTGAACTCACCCTTTTCATCACGACGTATAAGGGATTTTGACCGCTTGTGGATGAACAAGCAGTTGCTTATTTGGAACGCTTAGATTGTCGGCGATCGAAAATCTGAGTGTGACTTTTGCATACGGCGCCTATTTTGGGCCCATAAGTACTTTTTCGGAAAGGTAGCGACCCTTTTGGATTAAACTCACCCTTTTTGTTACAATGTATGAGGGATTTCGGCTGTTTGTGGATGAACAAGCACTTGCTTGTTTGGAACGCTTGGATTGTCGGCGATCGAACAACTGAATGTGACTTTCACATACGGTGTTCGTTTTCAGAAATGTAGCGACCCTTTTGGATTGAACTTACCCTTTTCGTTACAATGTATGAGGGATTTCTACTATTTGTGGATGAACAAGCCCTTGCTTATTTGGAACGCTTGGATTGTCGGCGATCGAACAACAAAGTGTGACTTTCGCATACGGTGTCCATTTTTGGCGCATAAGTACTTTTCAAAAATGTAGCTACCCTTTTGGATTGTACTCACCCTTTTCATCACATCGTATGAGCGATTTTGGCCATTTGTGGATGAACAAGCACTTTCTTATTTGAAACGCTTAGATTGTCGACGATCGAACAACTGAGTGTGACTTTCGCATACGGTGTTCGTTTTGGGCCCATAAGTACTTTTTGGAAATGTAGCGACCCATTTCGATTGAACTCACCCTTTTCATCACATCGTATGAGGGATTTTGGCCAATTTTGGATGAATAAGTACTTGCTTATTTGCAACGCTTGGATTGTCGGCTATCGAACAACTGAGTGTGACTTTCGCATATGGTGTCTGTTTTGGGCCCATAAGTGCTTTTCGAAACTGTAGCGACCCTTTTAGATTGAACTCACCCTTTTTGTTACAATGTATGAAGGATTTCACCGTTTGTGGATGAATAAGAGGTTGCTTATTTGGATCCCTTGGATTGTCGGCGATCGAACAACTGAGTGTGACTTTCGCATACGGTGTTCGTTTTGGGCCCTTAAGTACTTTTCAAAAATGTAACGACCCTTTTCGATTGAACTCATTGCTTCGCCATGACGTATGAGGATTTTTGGGCATTTTTAGAACAACAAGCCCTTTTTTTTTGGAACGCATGGATTTTGGACGTTCGAAGAACTGACTTTGACTTTTACATATGGTGTCCGTTTTTAGCCCAAAAGTACTTTTCAAAAAGGTAGCGACCCTTTGGCATTGAACTCACCCTTTTTGGCACGATGTATTAGGGATTTTGACTATTTTGTGGACGAACAAGAAGTTGCTTATTTAGAACGCTTGGATTGTCGACGATTGAAAAACTGTGTGACTTTCGCATATGGTGTCCGTTTTGGGCCCATAAGTACTTTTCGAAAATGTAGCGAGCCATTTCGATTGAACTCACCCTTTTCGTCACATCGTATGAGGGATTTCAGCCATTTGTGGATGAACAAGTACTTGCTCGTTTGTAACGCTTGGATTGTCGGCGATCGAACAACTGAGTGTGACTTTCGCATACGGTGTCCGTTTTGGGCCCATAAGTACTTTTTGGAAATGTAACGACCCTTTTCGATTGAACTAATGCTTTTCATCACATCGTACGAGCGATTTTGGCCATTTGTGGATAAACTACTACTTGCTTATTTGGAACGCTTGGATTGTCGGCGATCGAACAACTGAGTGTGACTTTCGCATACGGTGTCCGTTTTGGGCCCATAAGTACTTTTCAGAAATGTAGTGACCCGTTTGGATTGAACTCACCCTTTTCATCACATCATATGAGGGATTTCGATCGTTTTTGGCTGAACAAGCACTTGCTTATTCGGAATGCTTGGATTGTCGACGATCGAACAACTGAGTGTCACTTTCACATACGGTGTCCGTTTTGGGCCAATAAGTACTTTTCGGAAATGTAACGACCCTTTTCGTTTGAACTCACCCTTTTTATTACAACTTATGTGGGATTTCAGATGTTTGTGTTTGAACAAGCACTTGCTTATTTGGAATGCTTGGATTGTCTGCGACCGAACAACTGAGTGTGACTTTCGCATCCGCTGTCCGTTCCCATAAGTACTTTTCGGAAATGTAGCGACACTTTTGGATTGAAATCACCCATTTTGTTACAATGTAAGAGGGATTTCGGCTGTTCGTGGATGAACAAGCACTTGCTTATTTGGAACGCTTGGATTGTTTGTGATCGAACAACTGAGTGTAACTTTCACATACGGTGTCCATTTTGGGCCCATAAGTACTTTTTGGAAATGTAGCGACCCTTTTGGATTGAACTCACCCTTTTCATGACGTCGTATGAGAGATTTCGGCCATTTGTGGATGAACGAGCACTTGCTTATTTGGAACGCTTGGATTGTTGACGATCGAACAACTGAGTGTGACTTTTGCATACGGTGTCCATTTTGGGCCCATAAGTACTCTTCGGAAATGTAGCGACCCGTTTGGATTGAACTCACCCTTTTTATTACAACATATGTGGGATTTCAGATGTTTGTGGATGAACAAGCACTTGCTTATTTGGAACGCTTGGATTGTCGACGATAGAACAACTAAGTGTGAATTTTGCATACGGTGTCCATTGTGGGACCATAAGCACTTTTCGAAAATGTAGCGACCCTTTTGGATCGAACTCACCCTTTTTGTTGCAATGTATGAGGGATTTTGGCTATTTGTGTATGAACAAGCACTTGCTTATTCGAAACACTTGGATTGTCGGCGATCGAACAACTGAGTGTGACCTTCACATAAAGTCTCCGTTTTGGGCCCACAAGTACTTTTTGGAAATGGAGCGACCCTTTTCGATGGAACTCACCCTTTTCATCACATCATCTTAGGGAATTCGTCCATTTGTGGATGATCAAGCACTTGCTTATTTGGAACGCTTTGATTTCAGCGAACGAACAACTGAGTATGACTTTCGCATACGGTGTCCGTTTTTAGCTCATAAGCACTTTTCGGAAATGTAACGACCCTTTTCGATTGAACTCACAGCATCACCATGACGTATGATGGATTTTGGGCATTTTTGGAAGAATAAGCACTTTCTTATTCGGAACGCTTGGATTTTCGACGTTCGAAGAACTGACCGTGGCTTTTACATATGGTGTCAATTTTTTGCCCAAAAGTACTTTTCGAAAGGTAGCGGCCCTTTGGCATTGAACTCACCCTTTTTGGCACGACGTATTAGTGGTTTTGATTGTTTGTGGAAGAACAAGTTTAGAACACTTGGATTGTCGACGATCGAAAAACTGTGTGACTTTCACATACGGTGTTCATTTTGGGCCCATAAGTACTTTTCGAAACTGTAGCGAGCCTTTTCGATTGAACTCACCCTTTTCGTCACATCGTATGAGGGATTTCAGCCGTTTGTGGATGAACATGCACTTGCTTATTTGGAACGCTTGGATTGTCGGGGGTCAAACAACTGAGTGTGACTTTCGCATACGATGTCCGTTTTGGGCCCGTAAGTACTTTTTGAAAATGTAGCGACCCTTTTGGATTGAACTCACCCTTTTTGTTATAATGTATGACAGATTTTGGCTATTTGGGAATGAACAAGCACTTGCTTATTTGGAACAATTGGATTTTCGACGATCGAACAACTGAGTGTGACTTTCGCATACGGTGTCCGTATTGGGCCTATAATTACTTTTTGGAAATGTAGCGACCATTTTGGATTGAACTCACCCTTTTCATCACGTCGTATGAGGGATTTCAACCATTTGTAGATGAACTAGCACTTGGTTATTTGGAACGCTTGGATTGTCGACGATCGAACAACTGTGTGTAACTTTCGAATACGGTGTCTGTTTTGAGCCCATAAGTACTTTTCGGAAATGTAGCGACCCGTTTGGATTGAACTCACCCTTTTCACCACATCATATAAGGGATTTCGACCATTTGTGGATGATCAAGCACTTGCTTATTTGGAACGCTTTGATTGTCGGCGATCGAACAACTGAGTGTGACTTTTGCATACGATGTCTGTTTTCGGCCCATAAGTACTTTTCGAAAATGTAGCGACCCTTTTGTATTGAACTCACACTTTTTTTTAAATGTATGAGGGATTTCGATCGTTTGTGGATGAACAAGCACTTGCCTATTTGGAACGCTTGGATTGTCGACGATCGAACAACTGAGTGCGACTTTCGCATATCGTGTCAGTTTTGGTCCCATAAGTACTTTTCGGAAATGTAGTGACTGTTTTGGATTGAACTCACCCTTTTCATCACATCCTATGAGGGATTTTGATCGTTTGTGGATGATCAAGCACTTGCTTATTTGGAACGCTTGGATCGTCCGTGATCGAACAACTAAGTCTGACTTTCGCATACGGTGTCCCTTTTGGGCCTATAAGTACTTTTTGGGAATGTAGCGACCCTTTTGGATTGAACTCACCATTTTCATCAGGTCATATGAGGGATTTCGGCCATTTGTGAATGAACAAGCACTTGCTAATTTGGAATGCTTGGATTGTCGGTGATCGAACAACTGAGTCTGACTTTCGTATGCGATGTCCGTTTTGGGCCCATAAGTACTTTTCGGAAATGTAGCGACCCTTTTCGATTGAAATCACCCTTATCATCACATCATATGAGGGATTTCAGCCTTTTGTGGATGAACAGGCACTAGCTTATTTGGAACGCTCGGATTGTCGGAGATCGAATAACTGAGTGTGACTTTCATATACGGTGTCCGTTTTGGGCCCACAAGTACTTTTCGAAAATGTAGCGACCCTTTTGGATTGAACTCACCCTTTTTGTTACAATGTATGAGGGATTTTGGCTGTTTGTGGATGAACAAGCACTTGCTTATTTGGAACGCTTGGATTGTCAGCGATCGAACAACTGAGTGTGACTTTCGTATACGGTGTCCATTTTGGGCCCATAAGTACTTTTCGGAAATATAGAAACCGTTTTGGATTGAACTCACCCTTTTTGTTACAACGTATGAGGTATTTTGGCTATTGGGCCCATAAGTACTTTTCGGAAATATAGAAACCGTTTTGGATTGAACTCACCCTTTTTGTTACAACGTATGAGGTATTTTGGCTATTTCTGGATGAACAAGCACTTCCTTATTTGGAACGCTTGGATTGTTGGCGATCGAACAACTGAGTGTGACTTTCGCATCCGGTGTCCGTTTTGGGCCCATGAGTACTTTTCAGAAATGTAGCGACCCGTTTGGATTAAACTCACCCTTTCCATCACATTGTATTAGGGATTTCGGCCATTTGCATATGAACAAGCACTTGCTTATTCGAAACGCTTGGATTGTTGACGATCGAACAACAGAGTGTGACTTTCGCATACGGAGTCCATTTTGGTCCCATAAGTACTCTTCAAAAATGTAGCGGCCCTTTTCGATTTAACTCACCCAATTTATCACATCGTATGAGGGATCTTGTGCATTTGTGGATGAACAAGCACTTGCTTATTTGGAACGCTTCGATTGTCGGCGATCGAACAACTGAGTGTGACTTTTGCATACGGTGGCCATTTTGGGCCCATAAGTACTTTTCAAAAATGTAGTGACCCTTTTCGATTGAACACTCCCTTTTCATCACATCGTATGAGGGATTTCGACCATTTTTGGATGAACAAGCACTTGCTTATTTCGAACGCTTGGATAGTCGACAATCAAACAACTGAGTGTGACTTTCGCATACGGTGTCCGTTTCGGGCCCATATGTACTTTTCGGAAATGTAGCGACCCTTTTGGATTGAACTCACCATTTTCATCACGTCGTATAAGGGATTTCGATCATTTGTGGATGAGTGAGCACTTGCTTATTTGGAACGCTTGGATTGTCGGCGATCGAACAACTGAGCGTGACTTTCGCATACGGTGTCCGTTTTGGGCCCATAAGTACTTTTCGGAAATGTAGTGACCCTTTTCGATTGAACTCACCCTTTTCATCACATCGTCTGAGGGATTTCAGCCGTTTGTGGATGAACAAACACTTGCTTATTTGGAATGCTTGGATTGTCCACGATCGAAAAACTAAATGTGTGACTTTCGCATACGGTGTCCGTTGTGGGACCATAAGTACTTTTTGAAATTGTAGCGATCCTTTTGGATTGAACTCACCATTTTTGTTACAATGTATGAGGGATTTTGGCTGTTTGTGGATAAACAAGCACTTGCTTATTTGAAATGCTTGGATTGTCGACGATCGAACAACTGAGTGTGACTTTCGCATAAGTTGTCCGTTTTGGGCCCATAAGTACTTTTCAGAAATGTAGCGACCCTTTTCGATTGAACTCACCCTTTTCATCACATCGTTTGAGGGATTTCGGCCGTTTGTGGATGAACAAGAACTTGCTTATTTGGAACACTTGGATTGTCGGCGATCAAACAACTAAATGTGTGACTTTCGTATACGGTATCCATTGTGAGACCATAAGTACTTTTCGAAAATGTAACGATCCTTTTGGATTGAACTCATCATTTTTGCCACAATGTATGAGAGATTTTAGCTGTTTGTGGTTGAACAAGCACTTGCTTATTTGAAACGCTTGGATTGTCGACGATCAAACAACTGAGTGTGACTTTCGCATACGGTGTCCGTTTTGGGACCATAAGTACTTTTCGAAAATGTAGCGACCCTTTTCAATTGAATTCACGCTTTTCATCACATCTTCTGAGGGATTTCTACCATTTGTGGATGAACAAGCACTTGCTTATTTGGAACGCTTGGATTGTCGGTGATCAAACAACTAAGTGTTACTTTCGCATACGGTGTCCTATTTGGGACCATAAGTACTTTTCAGAAATGTAGCAACCCTTTTGGATTGAACTCACCCTTTTAGCTACAATGTATGAGGGATTTTGGCTGTTTGAGGATGAACAAGCACTTGTTTATTTGGAACGCTTGGAATGTCGGCGATCGAACAACGGAGTGTGATTTTTGCATACGGTGTCCGTTTTGGTCCCATAAGTACTTTTTGAAAGTGTAACGACCCTTTTTGATTGAACTCACCCTTTTTATTACAACGTATGAGGAATTTTGGCTGTTTGTGGATGAACAAGCAGTTGCTTATTTGGAATGCTTGGATTGTCGACGATAGAATAACTGAGTGTGACTTTCGCATACGGTGTCCTTTTTGGGCCTATAAGTACTTTACGAAAATTTAGTGACCCATTTGGAGTGAACTCACCCTTTTCATCACATCGTATGAAGGATTTCGGATGTTTATGGATGAACAAGGACTTGCTTATTTGAAACGCTTAGATTGTTGGCGATCGAACAACTTAGTGTGACTTTCGCATACGGTGTCCGTTTTGGGCTCATAAGTACTTTTCAGAAATGTAGCGACCCATTTGGATTGAACTCACCCTTTCCATCACATCGTATTAGGGATTTTGACCGTTCACGGATGAAGAAACACTTGTTTATTTGGAACGCTTGGATTGTCGACGATCGAACAACTGAGTGTGACTTTCGCATACGGTGTCCGTTTTGGCCCCATAAGTACTCTTCGAAAATGTAGCAACCCTTTTCGATTGAATTCACCCTTTTTTGTACAACGTATGAGGGATTTCAGCTATTTGTGGATGAACAAGCACTAGCTTATTCGGAACGCTTGGATTGTCGACGATCGAGCAACTGAGTGTGACTTTCGCATATGGTGTCTATTTTGGGCCCATAAGTACTTTTTAGAAATGTAGCGACCCGTTTGGATTGAACTCTCCCTTTTCATCACATCGTATGAGGGATTTTGGCCATTTGTGGATGAACAAGCACTTGTTTATTTGGAACGCTAGGATTGTCGGCGATCGAAAAACTAAGTGTGACTTTTGCATACGGTGTCCGTTTTGGGCCCATAAGTACTTTTCGGAAATGTAGCGACCCTTTTGGATTAAACTCACCCTTTTTGTTACAATGTATGAGGGATTTCGGCCATTTGTGGATGAACGAGCACTTGCTGATTTGGAATGCTTGGATTGTCGATGATAGAACAACTGAATATGACTTTCGCATACGGTGTCCATTTTAGGCCCATAAGTACTTTTCGAATATGTAGCGACCCTTTTGGATTGAGCTCACCCTTTGCTACAATGTATGAGGGATTTCAGCTGTTTGTGGATGAACAAGCACTTGCTTATTTGGAATGCTTGGATTGTCGGTGATCGAACAACTGAGTGTGACTTTCGCATACGGCATCCGTTTTGGGCCCAAAAGTACTTTTCAAAAACGTAGCGACTCTTTTGGATTGAACTCACCCTTTTTATTACAACGTAGGAGGGATTTTGGCTGTTTGTGGATGAACAAGCAGTTGTTTATTTGGAACGCTTGGATTGTCGACGATAGAATAACTGAGTGTGACTTTCGCATACTGTGTCCATTTTGGGCCTACAAGTACTTTTCGAAAATTAAGTGACCCATTCGGATTGAACCCACCCATTTCATCACATCGTATGAAGGATTTTGGATGTTTATGGATGAACAAGCACTTGCTTATTTGGAACGCTTGGATTGCCGGCGATCGAACAACTTAGTGTGACGTTCGCATACGGTGTCCGTTTTGGGCCCATAAGTACTTTTCGAAAATGTAGCAACTCATTTGGATTGAACTCACCCTTTTCACCACATCGTATGAGGGATTTCGACCATTTGTGGATGATCAAGCACTTACGTATTTGGAATGCTTTGATTGCCGGCGATCGAACAACTGAGTGTGACTTTCGCATACGGTGTCTATTTTGGGCCCATAAGTACTTTTCGGAAATGTAGCAACCCTTTTGGATTGAACTCACCCTTCTCATCACGTCATATGAGGGATTTTGGCCATTTGTAGATGAAAAATAATTTGCTTATTTGGAACGCTTGGATTGTCGACGATCGAACAACTGAGTGTGACTTTCGCATACGGTGTCCGTTTTGGGCCCATAAGTACTTTTCGAAAGGGTAGCGACCCTTTTGGATTGAACTCACCCTTTTCATCACGTCCTATGAGGGATTTTTGCCAATTGTAGATGAACAAGCATTTGCTTATTTGGAACGCTTGGATTGTCGACGATCGAACAACTGAATGTGACTTTCGCATACGGTGTCTATTTTGGGCCCATAAGTACTTTTCGAAAGGGTAGCGACCCTTTTGGATTGAACTCACCCTTTTCATCACGTCCTATGAGGGATTTTTGCCAATTGTAGATGAACAAGCATTTGCTTATTTGGAACGCTTGGATTGTCGACGATCGAACAACTGAATGTGACTTTCGCATACGGTGTCCGTTTTGGGCCCATAAGTACTTTTCGAAAGTGTAGCGACCCTTTTGGATTGAACTCACCCTTTTCATCACATCGTATGAGGGATTTTGGACATTTGTGGATAAACAGGCACTATCTTATTTGGAATGCTTGGATTGTCGACGATCGAACAACTGAGTGTGACTTTCGCATACGGTGTCCATTTTGGGCCCATAAGTACTCTTCGGAAATGTGGCGACCCATTTCTATTGAACTCAACCTTTTCATCACATTGTATGAGAGATTTTGGCCATTTGTGGATGAACAACCACTTGCTTATTTGGAACGCTTGGATTGTCGACGATCGAACAACTGAGTGTGACTTTCGCATACGGTGTCCGTTTTGGGCCCATAAGTACTTTTCGGAAGTGTAGCGACCCTTTTGGATTGAACTCACCCTTCTCATCACGTCATATGAGGGATTTTTACCAATTGTAGATGAACAAGCATTTGCTTATTTGGAACGCTTGGATTGTCGACGATCGAACAACTAAGTGTGACTTTCGCATACGGTGTCCGTTTTGGGCCCATAAGTACTTTTCGGAAGTGTAGCGACCCTTTTAGATTGAACTCACCCTTCTCATCACGTCATATGAGGGATTTTTGCCAATTGTAGATGAACAAGCATTTGCTTATTTGGAACGCTTGGATTGTCGACGATCGAACAACTGAATGTGACTTTCACATACGGTGTCCGTTGTGGGCCCATAAGTACTTTTCGGAAATGTGGCGGCCCTTTTGGATTGAACTCACCCTTTTTGTTACAATGTATGAAGGATTTTGGCCATTTGTGGATGAACAAGCAGTTGCTTATTTGGAACGCTTGGATTGTCGGGGATCGAACAACTGAGTGTGACTTTCGTATACGGTGTCCGTTTTGGGCCCATAAGTACTTTTCGGAAATGTAGCGACCCTTTTGGATTGAACTCACCCTTTTTGATACAATGTATGAGGGATTTCAACTATTTGTAAATGAACAAGCACTTGCTTAATTGGAATGCTTGGATTGTCGGCGATCGAACAACTGAGTGTGACTTTCGCATACGTTGTCCGTTTTGGGTTCATAAGTACATTTTGGAAATGTAGCGACCCTTTTGGATTGAACTCACCCTTTTTGTTACAACGTATTAGGGATTTTGACGGTTTATGGATGAATAAGCACTTGCTTATTTGGAATGCTTGGATTGTTGGTGATCGAACAACTGAGTGTGACTTTTGCATACGATGTCCATTTTGGGCCCATCAGTACTTTTCGGAAAAGTAGCAACCCTTTTGGATTGAACTCACCCTTTTTGTTACAATGTATGAGGAATTTCAGCCATTTGTGGATGAAGAAGCACTTGCTTATTTGGAACACTTGGATTGTCGGGGATCGAACAATTGAGTCTGACTTTCGCATACGGTGTCCATTTTGGGCCCATAAGTACTTTTCGGAAATGTAGCGACCCTTTTGGATTGAACTCACCCTTTTTGTTACATCGTACGAGGGATTTTGGCTATTTGTATATGAACAAGCACTTGCTTATTTGGAACGCTTGGATTGTCGACGATCGAACAACTACGTGTGACTTTCGCATACGGTGTCCGTTTTGGGCCCATAAGTACTTTTCAGAAATTTAGTGACCCATTTGGATTGAACTCACCCTTTTCATCACATCGTATGAAGGATTTCGATTGTTTTTGGATGAACAAGCACTTGCTTATTTGGAATGCTTAGATTGCCGGCGATCGAACAACTGAGTGTGACGTTCGCATAAGGTGTCCGTTTTAGGCCTATAAGTACTTTTCGGAAATGTAGCGACCCATTTGGATTGAACTCACCCCTTTCACCACATCGTATGAGGGATTTTAGACATTTGTGGATGATCAAGCACTTGCTTATTTGGAACGCTTTGATTATCGATGATCGAACAACTGAGTGTGATTTTCGCATACGGTGTCCGTTTTAGGCCCATAAGAACTTTTCGGAAATGTAGCGACCCTTTTGGATTGAAATCACCCTTCTCGTCATGTCGTATGAGGGATTTTGGCCATTTGTGGATGAATAGGTATTTGTTTATTTGGAACGCTTGGATTGTCGGCGATCGAACAACTGAGTGTGACTTTCATATACGGTGTCCGTTTTGGGCCCATAAGTACTTTTCGAAAATGTAGTGACCCTTTTCGATTGAACTCACCCTTTTTATCACATCGTATGAGGGGTTTTGGTCATTTGTGGATGAACAAGCACTTGTTTATTTAGAATGCTTGGATTGTCAGCGATCGAACAACTGAGTGTGACTTTCGCATATGATGTCCATTTTGGACCCATAAGTACTCTTCGAAAATTTAGCGACCCATTATGATTGAACTCACCTTTTTCAACACATCGTATGAAGGATTTCAAATGTTTATGGATGAACATGCACTTGCTTATTTAGAACGCTAGGATTGTCGGCGATCGAACAACTAAGTGTGACTTTCGCATAAGGTGTCCATTTTGTGCCCATAAGTACTTTTCGGAAATGTATCGACCCATTTCGATTGAACTCACCCTTTTCACCACATCGTATGAGGGATTTCGGCCATTTTTGGACGATCAAGCACTTACTTATTTGGAACGCTTGGATTGTTGGCGATCGAACAACTGAGTGTGACTTTCGCATACGGTGTCCGTTTTTGGGCCATAAGTACTTTTTGGAAATGTAGCAACCCTTTTGGATTGAACTCACCCTTTTTGTTACAATGTATGAGGGATTTTGGCTGTTTGTGGATGAACAAGCACTTGCTTATTTGGAATGCTTGGATTGTCGGCGATCGAACAACTGAGTGTGACTTTCGCATACGGTGTCCGTTTTGGGCCCATAAGTACTTTTCGAAAATGTAGCGACTCGTTTGGATTGAACTCACCCTTTTCATCACTTCGTATTAGGGATTTCCACCGTTTATGGGTGAACAAGCACTAGCTTATTTGGAACGCTTGGATTGTCGGCGATCAAACAACTGAGTGTGACTTTCGCATACGGTGTCCGTTTTAGGCCCGTAAGTACTCTTCAAAAATGTAGCCACCCTTTTGGATTGAACTCACCCTTTTCATCACATCGTATGAGGGATTTTGTTCATTTGTGGATGAAGAAGCACTTATTTGAAAAGCTTGGATTGTAGATGATCGAACAACTGAGTGTGACTTTCGCATACGGTGTCCATTTTAGGCCCATAAGTACTTTTCGGAAATGTTGCGACCCGTTTGGAATAAACTCACCCTTTTCATCACATCGTATGAGGGATTTCGGACATTTGTGGATGAACAAGCACTTGCTTATTTGGAACACTTGGATTGTCGGCGATCGAAAAACTGAGTGTGACTTTCGCATATGGTGTCCGTTTTGGGCCCATAAGTACTTTTCGGAAACTCAGCAACCCATTTGGATTGAACTCACCCTTTTCATCACATCGTATGAAGGATTTCAGATGTTTTTGGATGAACAAGCACTTGCTTATTTGGAACGATTGGATTGCTGGCGATCGAACAACTGAGTGTGACTTTCGTATACGGTGTCCCTTTTGGGCCCATAAGTACTTTACGAAAATGTATCGAACCGTTTGGATTGAACTCACCCTTCTCACCACATCATATGAGGGATTTTGGCCATATGTAGATGATCAAGCACTTGCTTATTTGGAACGCTTGGATTGTCGGCGATCGACCAACTGAGTGTGACTTTCGCATACGGTGTCCGTTTTGGGCCCATAAGTACTTTTCGAAAATGTAGCGACCCTTTTCGATTGAACTCACCCTTTTCATCACTTCATAAGAGGGATTTTAGCCATTTGTGGATGAACAAGCACTTGCTTATTTGGAATGCTTTGATTGTCGACGATCGAACAACTGACTGTGACTTTCGCATACAGTGTACGTTTTGGGCCTATAAGTACTTTTCGGAAATGTAGCGACTCTTTTGGATTGAACACACCCTTTTCCTCATGTCGTATGAGGGATTTCGGCCATTTGTAGTTGAACAAGCACTTGCTTATTTCGAACGCTTGGATTGTCGGCGATCGAACAACTGAGTGTGACTTTCGCCTACGGTGTCCGTTTTGGGACCATAAGTACTTTTCTGAAATGCAGCGACCTTTTGGATTGAACTCACCCTCTTTGTTAAAATGCATGAGGGATTTTGACTATTTTTGGATGAACAAGCACTTGCTAATTTGGAACGCTTAGATTGTCGACAATCGAACAACTAAGTGTGACTTTCGCATATGGTGTCCGTTTTGGGCCCATAAGTACTTTTCGGAAATGTAGCGACCCTTTTGGATTGAACTCACCATTTTTACCACGTCATATGATGGATTTTGGCTGCTTGTGGATGAGCGACCACTTACTTTTTTGGAACGCTTGGATTGACGACGATCGAACAACTGAGTGTGACTTTCGCATACGGTATCCGTTTTGTGCCCATAAGTACTTTTCGAAAATTTAGCGGCCCTTTTGGATTGAACTCGCCATTTTTATCACGTCGTATGAGGGATTTTGGCCATTTGTGGAAGAACAAGCACTTGCTTATTTGGAACACTTAGATTGTCGGCGATCAAACAACTGAGTGTGACTTTCGCATACAGTGTCCGTTTTGGGCCCATAAGTACTTTTCGAAAATGTAGCGATCCTTTTCGATTCAACTCACCCTTTTCATTACATCATATGAGGGATTTTGACCATTTGTGGACGAACAAGCACTTGCTTATTTGGAACGCTTGGATTGTCGGCGATCGAAAAACTGAGTGTGACTTTTGGCATACGGTGTCCGTTTTGGGCCCATAAGTACTTTTCGAAAATGTAGCGACCCTTTTGGATTGAACTCACCCTTCTCATCACGTCGTATGAGGTATTTCGGCCGCTTGTGGATAAACAAACACTTGCATCTTTGGAAC
Organism: Olea europaea var. sylvestris; assembly: GCF_002742605.1. Taxonomy (NCBI): domain Eukaryota; kingdom Viridiplantae; phylum Streptophyta; class Magnoliopsida; order Lamiales; family Oleaceae; genus Olea; species Olea europaea. Next base: position 245,051 of record NW_019242378.1, on the reverse strand, counting down.
GCTTGGATCGTTGGCTATCAAACAACTGAGTGTGACTTTCGCATACAGTGTCCGTTTTGGGACCATAAGTACTTTTCAGAAATGTAGCGACCCTTTTGGATTGAACTCACCCTTTTTGTTACAATGCATGATGGATTTTGGCTATTTATGGATGAAGAAGTACTTGCATATTTGGAACGCTTGGATTGTCAACGATCGAACAACTGAGTGTGACTTTCGTATACGATGTCCGTTTTGGGCCCATAAGTACTTTTTAGAAATGTAGCAACCCTTTTTAATTGTCCTCACCATTTTCGTCACGTCATATGAGGTATTTCAACAATTTGTGGATGAGTGAGCCCTTGCTTATTTGGAACTCTTGGATTTACGACGATCGAACAACTGAGTGTGAGTTTCACGTACGGTGTCCGTTTTGGTACCATAAGTTCCTTTCGAAAATTTAGCGACCCTTTTGGATTGAACTCACGCTTTTTGTTACAATGTATGAGGGATTTCAGCTGTTTGTGGATGAACAAGTACTTGCTTATTTGGAACGCTTGGATTGTCGGTGATCGAACAATTGAGTGTGCCTTTTGCATATGGTGTTCGTTTTGGGCCCATAAGTACTTTTCGAAAATGTAGCGACCCTTTTCGATTGAACTCACCCTTTTCATCACATCGTATGAGGTATTTCGGCCATTTGTGGATGGACAAGCACTTGTTTATTAGGAACGCTTGGATTGTCGGCGATCGAACAACTGAGTGTGACTTTCGTATACGGTGTTCGTTTTGGGCCCATAAGTACTTTTTCGAAAATGTTGCGACCTTTTTGGATTGAACTCAGAGCTTTGCCATGACGTATGTGGGATTTTGGGCATTTTTGGAAGAACAAGCACTTGTTTATTTGGAACGCTTAGATTTTTGACATTCGAAGAACTGACCATGACTTTTACATATGGTGTCCGTTTTGGGCCCAAAAGTACTTTTCAAAAAGGTAGCGACCCTTTGGGATTGAACTCACCCTTTTCATCATGACGTATGAGGGATTTCGATCGTTTGTGGATGAACAAGCAGTTCCTTATTGGGAACGCTTGGATTGTCATCGATCGAAAAACTCATTTTAACTTTTACATAGGGTGTCCGTTTTGGGCCCATAAGCACTTTTTCGGAAAGGTAGCGACCTTTTTGGATTGAAATCACCCTTTTCCTAGCAACGTATGATGCATTTTGGTCATTTCTAGAAGAACAAGCACTTGCTCATTTGGAACCCTTGGATTGTCGGCGATCGAACAACTGAGTGTGACTTTCGCATACGGTGTCCGTTCTGGACCCATAAGTACTTTTCAGAAATGTAGCGACCCTTTTGGATTGAATTCACCCTTTTTGTTACTACGTATGAGGGATTTTGGCTGTTTGTGGATGAACAAGCACTTGCTTATTTGGAGCGCTTGGATTGTCAGCGATCAAACAACTGAGTGTGACTTTCGCATACGGTGTCCGAAATCTGATTTTTCAATTAAATCATCTATAGAGCTCAACCAATGCCACACGCCTGACCATCGGATTACCCATGAGAAGGCAAACCTTCGGCTGAAAAATCATCAAATTCAGACGCCGGACGCGCCCTCACCGACGATCGCAAGTTACGGCTAGTCGCTCAGAAAATCGCAGATTCTAGCCAATCCTGAACTCATTTTGGAAAACGGAACATACCGTGATGATCAGCATGAAATTCCGCATCTACCTGTGAAAAATCATAATTTTCTGACACTATTGGAAAATCACCGCAGGTCAACGGCCGGCGCGTGGTGGTCACGCGCCTGTGACCCTTCAACAAAATGTGGGGAATTTTGTTACGGACCCAATTCCATCATCGAATTTGCCACGAGAGGTCCCTACAGTAATTAATCAAGCTAAGAAGTCATATACGGCTGCACTTTCCGGTAAATCTGTAGTCTCTCAAGCTGAACGCAGCCAACGGAAGTCTTTTGTACAGGTTTTGCAAGCCCCCCGGACTCCAATGACCATAGGTTCACCTCTAAGGAACCTTTCATGCATATGGGAGAGCCGAAAGTTGCCTTTACCGGGGAAGAAGAGGACTTTCTTTCTGAACCGTATAAATTTACTCTTGTTGGCAAATTCTCACGTCGCAAGCCCTCCATGATTAAGGTACGTGATAGCTTTCAAAAATTTGGTTTTTGTGGTGATTATATGATCGGACTTATTGATGCGACTCATATTCTAATACACTTGGCACATGAGGATGATTACTCACGCCTATTTCTCAAGCCCTCTTGGTACATCGATGGCTGTCTCATGCGCATTTTTAAGTGGACGCCCAGCTTTAATCCTAGGCATGAGACTCCTATTATCCCTGTTTGGGTTTCATTCCCATTATTGCCCATTCACTTTCGGGCAAAGAGTAGTTTGTTTGCCCTAGCTAAGGCCATTGGACTCCCATTACGTATTGATGAGGCCACTTCAGATTTACGACGACCCAGTGAGGCACGGGTATGCATTGAGGTTAATTTGGAGTATAAGCTTCTAGATAGGATCTGGATTCAGCGTGAAAAGTGTGGAGGATATTGGCAAACAGTTGTGTATGAGAAGAAGCCAAATTACTGTTTTCAGTGCAGACATTTTGGTCATACTGAGGAGCATTGCCGCCCTGCACCACCACCTGCTCTAGTTGTTGACCCTACTCTTAAGCCTACTATAGAGATGGCCAAGGATAAGGGTAAAGGAAAGGAGGTCCTTATTGAGCCTCCTAAGCGATGGATTCCAGTTCAGAGAGATCAGAAGAGGCAACACGATGCTAGCACATCTAGAGTTCAGATTCCGCTTTCTGTGTCCACTGTCATCACATCAGTCCCATTACCTTCTGGCACTAGCTCACATGCTCAGACCCAGCCATCTGTTCCTCCAATTGCTCCTCCCTCTGCTACAGCCTTACCAGTTATTAGTGTTGTAGATCCAGTTACATCTACCACTCCTTCAGCTCCTGCTCAGGCTATCAGTCCACCTATCACTCCATTTTATGATCCTATGTTGGATGAGATGTTGAAGAGGCCACAGATACAGAATTCTACAGCAGACACAGTCAACAGAGCTTCTTACATTCCAGGCCCGACACCGAGTAGGGCTCAGGCACCTATTTCCACTTCTTCTCCTCCTGTTTGTCATCAGAATGTGGAGGCATCTATTCCATCTTTGCAGTCAGCGCATTTAGACACAGAGGGCTCACCTCAGATTGAGGTTCACCAGTAGGGACCTTTTCGAAGATCTTCTTCTAATGACTTGGTGGGTTTGGATGAGAGGATAGAGGAAGATGGATTTATCCCAGTTGTTCGGAAGAGACACCCACGGGCTACTGATACTCCACATTCGAGCAGAAGGATCACTCGGAGTCAGTCACATGATACCTCCTCACATTCTCCTTCCCTATGAATGCCATCATTTGGAATGTGAGAGGTGTAGCTAGTGTAGCTACTCGTCGGCGCCTGAAGAAACTTATACAGCTTCATCAGGTTTATCTTCTAGTTCTATTGGAGCCTTTTGTTCTATGGCAGAATTTTGCATATACACGACGCTATCTGCGCTTCGACATGGGAGCTCAGAATGAATCGAATAAGATCTGGTTTTTCTGGAATTCGGGGACTAATGTTACTGTTATTGTTGATCATCCCTAGTTTCTTCACGTTAGAGTTGAGGATCCCAGACTAGCGCGTGCTATCTATTTGACTCCAGTCTATACGTCATGTGATGCTACTATCAGGAGAGATTTGTGGGCGGGTCTTCACCACATCTCCCTCGATATGGACGATCCTTGGCTAGTTGGAGGAGACTTTAATGTTATTACACATGATGGAGAGCGCACTAGTCATAATACCCGTAATCGTGGCACTACTACTTTCTCTGATATGATGTTAGATTGTGGTTTAGAGGATGCAGGTTTCATTGGAAACCGATATACTTGGACCAATGGTCGGGTCAGAAAGAGATTGGATAGGGTACTTATTAATTCTACAGCTGCAGCTTTTTGTCGATAGCTTACAGTGAGACACTTGAATCGGACTTCATCCGATCACTCTCCTTTACTGCTTCAGTGTGTTTCTGATGATGATTTGGGGCCTAGACCGTTCAGATTCCTCAATGTTTGGACCAAGCACCATGATTTTTTAGCCTTTGTCTCCCAGAAGTGGTCGCTCCCTACTCATCTCATAGGGATGACCGCTCTTTGGGAAAAGTTCTTCAGGCTGAAACAGGGTCTACGCTAGTGGAACCGACATGTATTTGGAGATATTTTCCAGCGGGTGCACGATACTGAGGTCGGGGTCGATGAGGCTGAGATAATATATGATAGAGATCCTACACCAGAGCACCGTAACTTACTACATCAGGCCCAGGCAGTTTTGAACCGGACCTTGTCTATTGAGGAGGGCTTTTGGAAGCAAAAGGCCGGTTCACGTTGGGCATGTGAGGGTGATCACAATACTCGATATTTTCATGCGATGGTTCAGGGGCGTAGGATCAAATCGCGTATCAGGTCTATTAGGACACAGCGGGGGAACTGTTATCTACTCCTACTGATATTTAGACCTCGGCTGTTGCTTTCTACCAGGATCTCTTATCTGCTCCTCCACAACCCTTGGACCACATCCGTTCTGATGTCATTCCGAGGCTATTGACGGTGGATGATAATCTGGTACTAAATTGCCCCCCTTTGATTTATGAGGTACGGGAGGTAGTTTTCAGCATTAATGCTGACAGTGTCGCTGGTTCGGATGGTTTCTCATCCCTATTCTTCCAGCATTGCTGGGATATCATTCAGGAGGATGTTTACAGGGCGGTATTGGATTTCTTTGATGGTGGTCATCTTCCACGGGGTTTTGCTGCTACTTCTATTGTCTTGCTACCTAAGAAGGATGGTGCTTGCAGATGGACTGAATTTAGACCAATCAGTTTATGTACAGTGTTCAATAAGATTGTTACTAAGCTTTTGAACACTCGGTTGAGTACACTGCTACCGCGCATTATTTTCTCTCCACAGAGTGGTTTCATCCCAGGCCGTCTGATTGGAGATAATGTTTTATTGGCTCAGGAGCTTCTCTACACTTTGGATGATAGAGTGCGAGGGGGAAACACTATGCTGAAGTTAGACATGGCTAAAGCATATGATCGCATGGACTGGGGCTTCATTTATTCTGTATTGGAGGCATTTGGATTTGATCAGATCTGGATTGACAGAATCAGACGGTGCGTTTCGAAGTGTCGTTTCTCCGTACACCTAAATGGCCGCCCATGTGGTTTCTTTCCCTCCTCACGAGGACTCAGACAGGGCGATCCTATCTCCCCATCCTTACTCATCATTGCAGCAGACTACTTCTCACGCTTGCTCACTCAGAGGTTTCAGCAGTATCCCAGTATGTGTTATCGACATGGAGGTAGTGCTTTTGTCTCACATCTCTCATTTGCTGATGATATGATCATCTTTGCCAACGGTCAAAAACAGTCTATCAGGAGGGTCTTAGACTGCTTGGAGCACTATGAAGGAGTTTCTGGCCAATTGGTGAATAGAGACAAGAGTGGTATTATACTATCCAGACGGGCATCCACTAGTCAGATCAGACGACTAGAGATTTTGACTGGCTTCAGACATCAGCAGCAGCCTTTCACTTACTTGGGTGTCCCCTTATTCAAGGGGACTAAGAGGAGCTTCCTTTATGATGACCTTATCCAAAAGATAAGGAATAGGATATCAGGTTGGGCCTCATGATTACTATCGCCTGGGGGTCGTATTACATTACTAAGGTCAGTAATTTCTTCCATACCTTTACATCTTCTTCAGATTATGCAGCCGCCCAAGGCAGTGCTGAAGAAACGTGAGAGCATCTTCGCCCGATTCCTATGGGATTCTAAGGATCAAGCACGACGTCTACATTGGAGGAGTTGGAAGGCAATTTGCCTTCCTACTGATGAGGGAGGCCTCGGCTTTAGGAGATTACAGGATGTGGTGGACACCTTCTCCATGAAGCTCTGGTGGCTGTTCCGATCTCAGAGGTCACTTTGGGCTCAGTTTTTACTGGGCAAGTATTGTAAGGGGACGCATCCTTTACTTGCAGCACTTCCCAGTTCAGCTTCCCCTACCTGGAAGAGGCTGAAATCAGTTGGGCCACGGACGGATCCACACATTGCTTGGCACCTTAGAACCGGTCAGATTTTCTTCTGGCATGATTGTTGGATGGGCGAGTCCACGTTGACATCCCTATTCCCCCACAGACAGCACACATCTGCGAGGGTACAGGATTTTTTTGACGACACTGGGTGGGATTTTGGACGATTATTACAGGCCTTTCCTTCTCACATGGTGGAACAGGTAGGGGCGATACCTTTATGTGTAGATGCCACGGACCGAATTGTTTGGAAAATTACTTCGGATGGTGACTTTACCACCAAATCAGCATGGCAACTAGTCCGTTCGGTTCGCCAGCCTCAGGACTCATATCGACTGCTGTGGAGCTCTATCTTGCCTGCCACTATTTCATTCTTCTGCTGGAGACTGTGGCAGGATCTCATTCCAGTAGATGTTGTTATTCAGAGGAGAATTGGATGTCAGTTGGCTTCTCGTTGTCAGTGTTGTTCCGAGATTGAGACCATCAATCATATTTTCACGAGCAGCAGCATCTTCGACCAGGTATGACAGCACTTTGGAAACATCTTTCAGATACCTATGACTTCAGGGGAGGGGGTTAGATAGAGGTTCCAGAGATGGCGGTATTCTGGACAGCACGTTTACCGTGGACACATTCGTATTATCATTCCTCTACTGATATTTTGGTTTCTATGGACTGAGAGGAATGATGCGAAGCATAGAGGTATTCGTATGGTGGCCAGACGTATTATTTGGAGGGTCTACCGCATGATGTGCTATCTAGAGTATGGTCCACTAGAACTGCCTCGACATATTAGGGCGATAGTGCGGATCGACAGACATGGATTGCCCAGTTTTAGAGGTTCATAATTTAGGCTATTCTTTATTGTATAGGGAAGTAGTACTTCCTCATTTATTGCTTTCATTTATTACATTCATTTGTTGCATCACTGCTTTTTGGAGGTCAGGTTCATGCCCCCCTCCTTCCGTGTATTCTTGATTTTTATGAAATAAATATGGTTGGGGAACCCTTAACCCCCATTGACCTTCCTTGGTGCACCCTAAAAAGTCACTAAGGATGTGTGGATGTCTTTACAAAAAAAAAAAAGTGTGCAGGTCGTGACACGTAATAAAGTGGACTTTAGAAGTCCGAGTATCGTCCCACAGAGAAAGAGTAGTTCAATTTTATTTATTTTAGCCTTAACCGAAACTAATTGAATTAAGATGAATTTTGGAATCAAAAGCCCTAATTTTGGGAGAAATACCCAAATTGAAAAACCCTAATTTCAAATCAAACCCTAATTTGGGGGAAATCCCCAAATTGAAAAACCCTAATTTTAACTCAAACCCTAATTACTTAAATTCACTTAACGGTTTTTGGAGGTCAGGTTCATGCCCCCCTCCTTCCGTGTATTCTTGATTTTTATGAAATAAATATGGTTGGGGAACCCTTAACCCGCATCGACCTTCCTTGGTGGACCCTAAAAAGTCACTAAGGATGTGTGGATGTCTTTACAAAAAAAAAAAAAAGTGTA